>NC_074711.1:76502821-76660321 GCF_947242115.1 Biomphalaria glabrata
AGATAGATAGATAGATAGATTGATTGATAGATAGATAGATAGATAGATAGATAGATAGATAGATAGACAGCCAGATAGACAGACGGTCAGATAGATAGATAAATAGATAGATAGATAGATAGATAGATAGATAGATAGATAGATAGATAAGATAGACAGACAAACAGATAGACAGACAGTCAGATAGATAGATAGATAGATAGATAGATAGATAGATAGATAGATAGATAGATAGATAGCGATAGATAGATAGATAGATAGATAGATAGATAGATAGATAGATTGATTGATTGATTGATTGATAGATAGATAGATAGATAGATAGATAGATAGATAGATAGATAGATAGATAGATAGACAGCCAGATAGACAGACAGTCAGATAGATAGATAGATAGATAGACAGACAAACAGATAGACAGACAAACAGATAGACAGACAGTCAGATAGATAGATAGATAGATAGATAGATAGATAGATAGATAGATAGCGATAGATAGATAGATAGATAGATAGATAGATAGATAGATAGATAGATTGATTGATTGATAGATAGATAGATAGATAGATAGATAGATAGATTGATTGATTGATTGATTGATAGATAGATAGATAGATAGATAGATAGATAGATAGATAGATAGATAGATAGATAGACAGCCAGATAGACAGACAGTCAGATAGATAGATAGATAGATAGATAGACAGACAAACAGATAGATAGACAGCCAGATAGACAGACAGTCAGATAGATAGATAGATAGATAGATAGATAAGATAGACAGACAAACAGATAGATTAATGTCTCGTCAGTTTCAACATAACTAGTTGATTTTAGCTTATCTGTTGTTTTTTCGGTTATTCATATAGACTTTCAGTGTATTGAAAGATTCCAATAGGCTCATTGACATTAATATAAGTACAAAACTACAAATGATATTTTATAATTATATTTATTTCAAAAGAAGATATTAACTTTAAAACTGAAGCCTACAGCTCAATGATGAAATGGTCATGTGTTACATGTGGTCACTTCATACATATAAAACTCACCAGTTTGTCTGAAATTTGATCTCGGCCAATAATGTCCACATGTTCCTCCATTACAAGACAATACTAGCGTAGAAATACAACATTATTCACTTTTGTTTCACATTCGCGAATATTGATCAAAGTTATTTTTTTCCTACTTTCCTCCCCTTCTTAGTTCATAATCTCAAACCAGATAATCGTTGCTTCTATTCATATTGCAATAAAGGACAACATATCCAGTCATAATGTAGTAACTACATGACAGTATTGGATACAACAGAAAAATATGCCCTTGTCTTTCTTGTACTGAAAGCAAGAGTAGACAAGAGCATCACTATATTAACATTTCTGAGATGGCTTGTCTGCCTTTGGTTGTTTTACCATTGCATAACTATTCGGACTGGGGATTCTTTACCTCCTCAGCGACAAACAAGCGGCGCTATGTTCAAAGATTTTTTTTTCCAGGGGGTACTTTGTTTCATTGTTAGTTCCCCTTACATTCAAGTAAAGACATATATAGAAAGCAGGACAAGCATTGAACAATGTGCTACACATTGCAGTTTACTTTTAAACTATCTTCAACTCTGAAGGAACATCCGAAACCTATAAAACATTTTACAAAACATTTTACAATATTGTACACATATTCAGTTCAAATAAAACATACATTTAAAACAAATAAATATGACTTATAATACACACGTAGGGCCTATTTTGTTATTTAAAGAACAAATGTCTGCAGATTCACTTGTTTCCTGGCTTTATATGACTCTAACTGAAAATAACTTAAAAAGAAGGTTACAAAGACAGTTTGTGTTGAAACAAAAACTCAAAAATCGGCCCCCGAAGTGGTCCACCCATGCAGGCAGAAAAAGGCAGGTCTGCATAAACCATTTGCATAAATGTGTTATAAATATGGTAAATGGTCGTTTCCCCTTCCAAAAAGCCTCCAGTGTTTGTTACTATTAATAGTGAATAACTGTAAAAATGGTGTATATTTATAAAAAAAAAAAAACTGCTTGCATAAGTGATTTTAAAAATTAGATTTTTCGCTTTTAGAAAAGAAAAAAGTAGCCGTTGCTGCCGAGGACAAACTCAGACGACGAAAAGAAAATCTAAATCGACCACCTGCGGACAATGGTTATGCTTGCCCTGAATGTGGCAAAATATGCAGGTCACAGCTGGGGCTGCGCATACTGTATTCCTCATTAATCTTCGGACTCGAAGACAAGCCTTTTTATTTGTCATACAAACTAAACCTAGATCTAGCTAGATCTAGACCTAGTTCTAGATCTAAATATAGATTCAAGATCTAAGTCTAGGTCTAGATCTAGAACTATAGAAATATAAATCATGTGAAACACAACTAATAGGACTAATTGATCATTTTTCAAAAGGTTTAGATGATAGTGAGCAAACAGATTTTTAGATTTTTCCAAGGCTTTTGACAAAGTTCAACACCATAGTTTGCTTAAAAAATTAAAATATTTTGGCATTGATGGTCCATTGCATCAGTGGATTAACAATTTTTGATAGGGAGAGAACAAACTGTAATAATAAATTGCTCTAAATCAACACCAATAACAGTAAACTCAGGTGTACCTGAAGGAACAGTCTTAGGTTCACTACTATTTTTAATTTACATAAATGATTTACCAAATTGCATTAGTTCAGGAACAAAAGACAGATTATTTGCAGACGATTGCATAATATATAGAACAATTTTTAAAAAACACAAGATACAGAAATTTTACAAAGAGAATTAGATGAATTACAGAAATGGGAATCAAATTGGAGCATGTCTTTCCACCCAGAAAAATGTCAGTTGTTAAGAGTGACAAAAAAACTAAAACAAATTAATTCCACTTATCTTATTCATGGTAAACCAGTAACACAGACTAAAAACGCAAAATACCAATAGGTGTTATAATAAATGAAAAACTGTCATGATATTGATGAAACTATCAAAAAATCAAACAAAGCATTTGGGTTTATTAAGAGACATTTCTATCAATCAAATAAGAACATAAAACTAAAATATTATTTAACCTTGGTTAGGCCAATAATAGAATATGCATCCTCTGTTTGGGACTCCTCAACTCAGAAAATACCCAGAAAGACACAGAGATAAAGGCCCATTCCTCGTTCCATATGCTAGAACACGTTTGTGCAAAAGCTCTTACTTCCCTAGCGCTATTAGAGCATGGAGCCTGAGCTAGCCAGGAAAACCATTTACCCCCGAAATGAAATACCCCCCCCCTGGGGGGGGGGGGGGGGGGACGGAGTTAAGTGACTGATTTTTGCTTTCATTTTGTTTACTTTAGGTGAGATTTTAATACTAAATCATCACTTACCACAGCACAGCCGAGGGGGGTTTGAGTTAAAAACCCTCTACCAGGGGGTTTTGAGATCTAAACAAACCCTATCGGGGGGTTTTGAGATCTAAACAAACCCTATCGGGGGTTTTGATATACAAATCCCTCTACCGGGGGGGTTTTGAGTTTAAAACCCCTTACCAGGGGCTTTGAGTTTAAAACCCCCTACAGGGGTTTTGAGTTTAAAACCCCCTACCAGGGGTTTTGAGTTTAAAACTCCCTACCAGGGGTTTTGCAGTTAAATCCCCCTCTACTATAAACAAAACTAAAAAAATGCAAACGACAATTCCAAATTCCAAGAAAACAGCTAAGGAAGATTTTAACTTTAAAACGGCCTCCAAAAATTACGATAAACCCCTTCTCAATATAACAAAAAAGCTTATTACACACTCACAATTCTATGAGTGTAGCCAAAGGGGTTTTGAGTTTAACCCCCCTCCCCTCCAGTTGGGGTTTGAAGCTAAAAAGTACCTATTCAATATAAAAAAAAAATCAAATTACACACTATAAAATCTATGAGCGTAGCCAAAGGGGGTTTGAGTTTAAAACCCCCTGCCAGCGGGGTTTGAAGCTGAAAACTACCTCTTCAATATTTAAAAAAAAAAGCAAATTACGCACTCAAAATGCTATGAGCGTAGCCAAAGGGGGTTTTGAATTTAAATTCCCCTCCTCCAGATGGCTTTTTCTTTAAAGTTTAAAACCCCTCCAGATGGTTTTGAGTTTTAAATTCCCCTACAGAGAGTTTTGAGTTGGAAACCTCTATCTTCAATATTATTTTAAAGCAAACTACAGTCACCAAATTCTTTGATCGTAGCTAAATGGGGTTTTGAATTAAAAAAAAACTCCAGAGATTTTTTAGTTTAAAACCCCTCAACAGATAATTTTGACGATAAAACTTTCCTTTTCGATATAAAATCTAAAGCGAAATACAGACATGTAATTCAAAGAGCGTAGTCAAGAGAGGTTACAAATTTCTACCAGTGACTTGGACTCCATTAATAAATTGTGAATAGTCTTCTGCCGAAATTGAAAAACACTAAATGTGGCTCAACAAAGATGGCTAAGACAGATTTTAGGAGTCAGTTATAGAGATCGGGTCTAAATCAAATAAATCATATGCCAAACTGGGAGTCGAACCCTTAGTAAGGTTGTGACAGAACGTCGCATGAGGTTTTGCGGGACATGTTCTCCGACAAAATTAGTTACGCATAATAAGAGTTGCGGAAACAGCTTACTGGAAAATGCGCCGAACGGCGCGAGAGGGTCTAAGCCAGTAAGAATAGCACATTAGGTTTTTTAAATAAAACATTTTAATAGCAAGATAATGCACTGTAGATACCTCAGAATATACATTTTGTTGGCTTTCAATACCAGAAATAGTGCTCGGCGGCGCTGCGAGCACCCCCAGACCCCTTTGCTGTCAAGGGCGGGGAGTCTACAAGTTTTCCACTAATTCCAGGAAGAACCTATTGTAGGGCACAATAAACGTCTTCCGAAAGGGCCAGAATGTAATAAAGATTAATTATGTACACACACACACACACACATATATATATATATATATATATATATATATAATTTGTTTCCTCGGGGGGGGGGGGGGTTTGAGCTTAACCCCGCCGAAAAAAAATCCTGGCTACGCCCATGATATATGGGCTCTATTTAGTCTTATTTAAACTGTCAAGTGTAGTACTATAATGAGGATATGTCAAATTTGTGCTCTATAAAAGTAGTTCGTTATATTTGAAACTTATAACTAAAACGAAGTTCGTATCAAAATTCTTTTTTAAAAACAACATTTGAATCAGTATTATATTCAATGAGTTAGTTAATAAATGGAAAATATATTTTATAATGATCCATTGCTACTTTTTCCATTGTGGCCTTAGATGCGAATTTTTGGTACCAATGCGCGAATCTATGAATGAAGCTTGAGTTGTATATGAAGAAGTCCATGACCTTTTTAAAAAGTTACCTCCCCTGAAGTTTTTCATTGAAAAGTGGTGTATTTTTTTTTTTTAAATCTGCTTGCGTAGATAATTTTAAAAATTAGATGGTTCACTTTCGGAAAAGAAAAAAGTAGCCGTTGCATCAGAACTTTGAATGGTCTAAAATATCATGATGTCCGATTTTCATTTTCTCTTCTAGTTTCTGAGATCTAAAAGGGACGGACGGACAGACAAGCCACACAAAACTAATAGCGTCTTTTCCCCTTTCGATGGCCGCTAAAAAAATACACTATTTTGTTGAAGGAGTGTTTATTGAGTTTATAATTTTGTTTAAAATAAATTGTAAAACAATCACTTAACTTGGATGATGTTGATGAGGTTTTATAAAGGGAGGCCTATTTATGCCCGGCTTAATGTCTGTAAGTAGCAAAATCTCTACCATAAATTTCTATTCTGTACAAAGACCCATAATGCAGAATCCGTTTTCGTAACTAGAATACACGGTATCCCTTTTCAAACATTAGTATAAGTTCCTGTTCCTATTTAGTGGATAGTTTAAAAAAGCTGCTCCTGTATTTGTATGGCTGCGGGACACACATATGAGACCCAAAGGAAAGCCCTTAGTGGAGACAGACGCAGGAGACAGAAAGAAAACTTAAATAGACCGCCGGCGGACAACGGCTTTGCCTGCACGATATGCGTTTGCGTAGTCGAAATCGAAGACATTGCCATTAGTATGGATTCATGTGTGATTGAGACCTGAGTATGTTTACATGCAAAAGAGCTCAACACTTAGTTGAGAATATCCAAATGAAGAATATCTTCAAATTTGTTGTACAGGTCTAACCATTTAGACCATTTAGACCTATAATGTTAAGTTTATACCCATATGTATTTTAATACTATATTTTAATGTGTGTTATTTTATTTGCATGCAGGTCTTTAGTGTACAATAAACAGATTCATATGGGCCTAAGTGTTGTCTTCCTTGTTTATTTCTTCTGTGTCCAAGCCACCACATTTCTATTAGATATACACATCTTCCTTGTTTATTTCTTCTGTGTCCAAGCCACCACATTTCTATTAGATATACACATCTTCCTTGTTTATTTCTTCTGTGTCCAAGCCACCACATTTCTATTAGATATACACATCTTCCTTGTTTATTTCTTCTGTGTCCAAGCCACCACATTTCTATTAGATATACACATCTTCCTTGTTTATTTCTTCTGTGTCCAAGCCACCACATTTCTATTAGATATACACATCTTCCTTGTTTATTTCTTCTGTGTCCAAGCCACCACATTTCTATTAGATATACACATCTTCCTTGTTTATTTCTTCTGTGTCCAAGCCACCACATTTCTATTTGATATACACATCTTCCTTGTTTATTTCTTCTGTGTCCAAGCCACCACATTTCTATTAGATATACACATTTTCCTTGTTTATTTCTTCTGTGTCCAAGCCACCACATTTCTATTAGATATACACATCTTCCTTGTTTATTTCTTCTGTGTCCAAGCCACCACATTTCTATTAGATATACACATCTTCCTTGTTTATTTCTTCTGTGTCCAAGCCACCACATTTCTATTAGATATACACATCTTCCTTGTTTATTTCTTCTGTGTCAAAGCCACCACATTTCTATTAGATATACACATCTTCCTCGCTTATTTCTTCTGTGTCCAAGCCACCACATTTCTATTAGATATACACATCTTCCTTGTTTAGCTTGAAAAAAAATATTTATCATTGTCATTTGTCATAAATTTGATTCAAATTATTTCCATAAAGGATTTATGACAGATAAATATATGTAGGCCTTTTAAAATTGATGATCACTTCGGCTGAAGTATCTCAAATCGATTGACACAATTTATTGCTCGAATCATATTTGATTGCGTCAGCTGTTGAAGGGTTAACACTGAAGAGTAACATTCTTTAACATTCATAGACACTAAGTTCAAAGTTGAACACCAATTAATGACCATTTATTTTAATATTTGTTGCATATTTCCAAGCATATTCTCTTTGTTAGATTATACTTTTCTTATACTTAACTGTCTATCAATATGATCAATATTATCATTAGGGTTTATTAAAAAGAAATTTCTATAAATCAAATAAGAACATAAAACTAAAATATGTTATTTAACCTTGGTTAGGCCAATAATAGAATATGCATCCTTTGTTTTGGGACCCCTCAAGAAAACATTAAGAAATTGGAACAGACACACAATAGAGCAGTGAGATTCATAACAAACGATAATTCACATTTGACTAGAGTAACACCTTTAGTAAAATCACTAAATTTAGAAAGCCTTCAGGACAGAAGACGCAAAAGTAAAGTAGCAATTACACATAAAATACTGAACCATAATGTTCAAATACAGAAACAAAATCTAATAAAATACTCTGAAAGACACAAAGATAAAGGCACATTCCTCGTTCCATATGCTAGGACAAATCTGTACAAATACTTTTTCCCTAGTGCACAGGAAAACCAGTGACTTAGCAGAATTTAGGTCATTGGTTTATATGCATGACTAAATGCATGACGTGTAGGACGTAATCATCTTCTTTTTTGAAGTAACGTCTGTATTATATAAGATAAGATAAGATAAGAATGCACGGAAATGGAGGAAAAAATAATGAGCAGAAAGGTCAAACTAATTACGATTTTATGAGCAGTTCAAGACGACTTTTGGGCCGCCGATCAGTTGTGCCAAAATAAAAGACTCTTTTGAATTTGCTAAATCTAGATCTCATTCAATGCATCATACGTGCAAGTTTAATGGAACTGTTGACTCGTAGATCTCATTCAATGCATCATACGTGCATGTTTAATGGAACGGTTGACTCGTAGATCTCATTCAATGCATCATACGTGCATGTTTAATGGAACTGTTGACTCGTAGATCTCATTCAATGCATCATACGTGCATGTTTAATGGAACTGT
This sequence comes from Biomphalaria glabrata, assembly GCF_947242115.1. Taxonomy (NCBI): domain Eukaryota; kingdom Metazoa; phylum Mollusca; class Gastropoda; family Planorbidae; genus Biomphalaria; species Biomphalaria glabrata. The sequence continues at coordinate 76,511,143 of NC_074711.1, forward strand.
TGACTCGTAGATCTCATTCAATGCATCATACGTGCATGTTTAATGGAACTGTTGACTCGTAGATCTCATTCAATGCATTATACGTGCATGTTTAATGGAACTGTTGACTCGTAGATCTCATTCAATGCATCATACGTGCATGTTTAATGGAACTGTTGACTCGTAGATCTCATTCAATGCATCATACGTGCATGTTTAATGGAACTGTTGACTCGTAGATCTCATTCAATGCATCATACGTGCATGTTTAATGGAACTGTTGACTCGTAGATCTCATTCAATGCATCATGCGTGCATGTTTAATGGAACTGTTGACTCGTAGATCTCATTCAATGCATCATACGTGCATGTTTAATGGAACTGTTGACTCGTAGATCTCATTCAATGCATCATACGTGCATGTTTAATGGAACTGTTGACTCGTAGATCTCATTCAATGCATCATACGTGCATGTTTAATGGAACTGTTGACTCGTAGATCTCATTCAATGCATCATACGTGCAAGTTTAATGGAACGGTTGACTCGTAGATCTCATTCAATGCATCATACGTGCATGTTGGGAACTGTTGACTCGTAGATCTCATTCAATGCATCATACGTGCATGTTTAATGGAACTGTTGACTCGTAGATCTCATTCAATGCATCATACGTGCATATTTAATGGAACTGTTGACTCGTAGATCTCATTCAATGCATCATACGTGCATGTTTAATGGAACTGTTGACTCGTAGATCTCATTCAATGCATCATACGTGCATGTTGGGAACTGTTGACTCGTAGATCTCATTCAATGCATCATACGTGCATGTTTAATGGAACTGTTGACTCGTAGATCTCATTCAATGCATCATACGTGCATATTTAATGGAACTGTTGACTCGTAGATCTCATTCAATGCATCATACGTGCATGTTTAATGGAACTGTTGACTCGTAGATCTCATTCAATGCATCATACGTGCATGTTTAATGGAACTGTTGACTCGTAGATCTCATTCAATGCATCATACGTGCATGTTTAATGGAACTGTTGACTCGTAGATCTCATTCAATGCATCATACGTGCATGTTTAATGGAACTGTTGACTCGTAGATCTCATTCAATGCATCATACGTGCATGTTTAATGGAACTGTTGACTCGTAGATCTCATTCAATGCATTATACGTGCATGTTTAATGGAACTGTTGACTCGTAGATCTCATTCAATGCATCATACGTGCGTTTAATGGAACTGTTGACTCGTAGATCTCATTCAATGCATCATACGTGCATGTTTAATGGAACTGTTGACTCGTAGATCTCATTCAATGCATTATACGTGCATGTTTAATGGAACTGTTGACTCGTAGATCTCATTCAATGCATCATACGTGCATGTTTAATGGAACTGTTGACTCGTAGATCTCATTCAATGCATTATACGTGCATGTTTAATGGAACTGTTGACTCGTAGATCTCATTCAATGCATTATACGTGCATGTTTAATGGAACTGTTGACTCGTAGATCTCATTCAATGCATTATACGTGCATGTTTAATGGAACTGTTGACTCGTAGATCTCATTCAATGCATTATACGTGCATGTTTAATGGAACTCTTGACTCGCGACATAGGCGTGAAACATTAAAGACGGTCAACAAATCTTGGGTGGTGCCCCAACTGTCCAACAGCCTAGGTGAAGGTGTGCTATATATCTTGGCGATGCACTGTCCATGAACTGGTTTAGTTATCGACTAGTATGCTCATGTACATTAGGTCCAAATAAAATTAAGTAGCCTTTGCCACGCCCCCCCCTTTTCCCAAAATAAAATTATGAAACAAATTTAACAGCAACAATAATAATTTCAATTCCGCTATTCTGATGATCTGATCTATAAACTATCCAAACCTATCACTTCCAGCTGTCTATCCAAACAGAATTTAATCACTTTCTATTCACAATTACTTGTCACTAGAGATATTCAAATAGAAGCGTGGAAGGAGAAAGTACTCTTTTTTAGTGGCCCCCGAAAGGGGAAAAGACTCTATTAGTTTTGTTTGGATCTGTCCGTCTCATAAACTAGAAACGATATTGAAAATCCGACATCATAATATTTGAGACCAATCAAAGTTCTGATGCAACGGCTACTTTTTTCTTTTCTGAAAGCGAAAAATCTCATTTTTAAAATGAAGTAGACAAGCAGTTTTTTAATTTAAAAAATACACCATTTTTACAACTACTCACTATTAATAGTAATAAACACGAAACATTTAACTAGACAATACTCCGTAACTCACTTCTGAAGAATTTCTACTCTTGAGGTTTTGAATAAGAGATTGACCCTTTACAAAACAATTACATCAATTAGATAATCATTATAAGACATCAGTTAGGCCAAGTTCCCATCTTACTTACAATTCACTTTCACCTATGCCTTGGTCTGCTGGACCGTTGGGGCACCACCCAAGATCTGTCAACCTTCTTTCTCCATTCTTCTCTGTCATTTGCCTTTGATAGAATTTCATTCTGATATTCTTTCTGAAAATATTGAAACCTGCCTTTTTACCTGCCTGGGTGGACCACTTCGAGAGCCGATTTTGAATTTTTGTTTCCACACAAACTGTCTTTGTAACCTTGTTTATTGTTCGTTTGATTTTATTTTAAGGAAATAATCAGCCAAGTAAAAATTAACTTTTTTTTTCTCCCCTTTGTGGTACATCAACAGGTAAAAAAAAACACAACAATACCTCCAATGCCTCCATGATTAAATGGATGACTTCTGTAAGAGCGATTACTTTACTTAATAACTAATGGATGATAGATAAAAAAATGGAATATTTTTTCCCAATCTGAGATCCCACTCCTCTAAGCTCGCCAAAGAAGATCCCTTTGGCATGCGGTCGTCTCCCATGCGGAATAAGTGTCCGACCCAGTGGGGGAGGGGGGGGGGGCAAACGGCACGAACCAACTGACTACAACAAGAAAAACATTTACAAGTTACAACACTTTGTTTTTAATGAAACATAGAGTATGATTTTTTTCTCTTAATAACTACTAAATGTTGGATAAAAAAAACAATGAAACAATGTATAGAACACGACCGTGTTGCCAACTGTAAGATAGAAAGTATTGGCGGTAAAATGCGAAAAAAAGATGAAAAAGAAGAAAACAACGTAAACATTTTCTGACCTGTCGAAATTAGGTTATATTTTTTAAATCTCCATTTCTTGGCTTTAGCCCTCACCTGCCCTCCTCAAATCCGGCCCTGTCTTTGACTTTGAACATTAAGGACTATATTTCTCGTAACGCATATCTTTTGGCGATCTGCATATTTTGTTATATATATGCTGCAAACAAAGCAGTTGTCCTCCGAATGTCTACTTTAGGTAATATAAGAATGAATAAATTTGAAGAAAAAAAAATTTGTTTTTTTTTAAAGTCATGACATATATCCTTAATGAACTGTGCTGACCTAGTGAGGGATGACTTCACGGAATGTCCTCACACACATATAGTTTCCTGACCTAGTGATACTCTACCAGAACTCGCTCATTCCTACACACTTAAAGGTCAGGACTATTAGACCGAGCCATTTCACAACACTATGGCAGCATATATTAATCTAGACATAGCAGAGTGCTTCTAGAGGTGATAATATATAGCAATAGAAATAGCTGTTTAGTACTTTAATAGATCGTTGCTTTAAAAAAAAAAGTCACATATTGATGTATATTTGCAAACAGAATGTCCATAGTTACGTCATCGGCTCTGAGAATGTTTCAACTATTTCGGAAAGTAATTTTAGAGTGTATAAATAAAGCAAAGTATTTGTTAACTAAAAGATGTATAGGCTAGTGACAGAGAAACAGTGTTTAAAGAAGTCATCAATGCTTCTTTTAAATAGTACACATTATATCAACTTAGCAACTACACATTTCCGTTTTCTTGCAGAAATCTTAGTCTGTGTGTGTGCATGTGTGTGTGTGTGTGAGAGAGAGAGAGAGAGAGAGAGAGAAAGAGAGAGAGAGAGAAAGAGAGAGAGAAAAAGAGAGTGAAAGAGAGAGATTTATAACCGCAGTCCGAATTGTGGAGTGTGTGGCAGAGTGGCTAAACATGCTTGGCTAACTATCAAGGGGGGGGCATGAGTTCGAATCCCAACTCGAGCCTGGTTGTGTTTGCTAAGCCTTATAGGCAGCACGCACCGACACACCCCCCCCCCCCCAACTGGTCCACAAAAGAGATTGGACCATATCGTTTTGAGCATGCTATAATCATGAAAGTTGCGCTATACAAATTGTTCACTATATGATAAGATGGACATAGTTGGATACTTCTAACTTACGTGAACACCATCTCTATCTTACTAAGTACAAGAGCAGCATGTGTGAGTAGAAACCTATTTCATTCAATCAAGTCACTTCATTCATACATCTAAAGGCTCTCATCAATGTAGTCAAATGTACTTAATCCAACAATGTAGTCAAATGTACGTAATCCAACAATGTAGTCAAGTGTACGTAATCCAACAATGTAGTCAAGTGTACTTAATCCAACAGGAAAGAGTTAATAATGATTTTTGATTGTGAACTAGCTGATAAATGTTCATGTATTTAATATTTCTGAAATTACCACGTGACCTTTTCGTTTTCAGTATGGTTTCAGTAGGAGTTTGTGACGTCATGAATTACTTTCGCCCATGAGTTGCATCCCTTTATGACCCAACTAATGGTCTACTACTTCAACCCACTGCTATTGCTTTGTTTCATGTGATGACGAGCTAGGAGGATAACGTCACAGGGCCTGGCCTCGGGTCACCAGAGTAGATTATTAATGTCCCGTCACTGATTCTGAACCCGAACTGAGAGAGTTATAATTTTGTTTCCACTATATCAGTTGCTTATTATTGTACTTACTAGTACAGTATAATAGACAACACATGACCTCCTTATGGCTACTAAGTACCACTGATTTAGAATTTGAACCATCATGTGTTATATATGTAAATAAGCATTACTAAAGATAACTAAAGATTGTGTCTATAGCAGAACGCTCGTTTGTATGAATTAAACGTGAATGTTATACTTTTTAATGTATGTCCTATTTAGAGTTGAAAAAGCCCTACGCTTTTGAGATATGGGGCCCTTTATAAGTCACTATATTATATGTCATTACGAAATATTTCTTGGGGCCCTAAGCTATAGCTGCAGTATAGCTTGTGTTGCCTATAGGTAAATTTGGTCTTTTTATGAAATCCAATAGATTTCATTTGTATTCTGATTATTTGTTATCACTATGGTTTAAGTTCATTTTAATGTAACTACATTATAGGTTTCGGTCATCAAAATATTTGTTTAACCTTTTCTCTTAACTTGAAATGACATCTACTTTGTAATTCTCCTTTGGGCGTTTATGCAAGAGTTAAATTTCAATCCAAGTAAAATAACAAACTTTGTATTGTTTTATATTATTGGTTTTCTTTTGAACGAAACAAATACGTTGTTCTGTTTGTTGACAAGAAACAAGGCTCTGACTAGATGTGATCACTTACCTTGTACTACAGTAACACCTTGCTGTGAGGTCTATCCATCCTGTGTACAACATTCTCGTGTGGTCGCTAGAGAACTCTTCCTATTTGTATATGTCCACATCCAGCTGTCAATTGTCCCAAAGAATTATTTTATTAAACACCTGTGGCTGTGAGACGGTGGTCCTTCCATTGATTATTTGTTCATTCAGACACCTACATGCACGCACACATATGCAGATTTTGTTGTATCTCACATTCTCGCGCGAACACACACACACACATACCCATGCGCACATAATTAGCTGTGGTTGTGAGTCGCCTATTTGCTGTGAGTGTTGAGTATTATAGTTTCTGGTTTCCAGTTAAGGTTTGGCACAAGTTTCTATATAAGCTTGTAGAACGCTTCGGTACATTTTTAGAATACTGGAGTGGTCCATTTTAAATCATTAGTGAACATCCTTTCGAGCCAGGAACATCCTTTCGATCCAGTCTTTGACATTTCTTTATACGTTGGTTCACCTGATGGAGGCATTCGATGTTTTATTTCTTTTGTTTTGTTTTATTTCAATTAAAAAAAAAAATCAAAACCACGTCTGACACCAAATATACAAGAGATGAGGATGACTACCTGGTGTAGTGGTATGCGTTTCGAGCTGTCGTTACGACGGTCCCGAGTCCTGGAAAAAGTAATAATTTTCCCTTTTGAAGAAACATGCGAAATTTATAGAATAATCCAAAGTGTGACACCAAATGTCAACGTACTTTTAACAGTAGCTTGCACTCTAAACTCTTATCTTATAAATTACAGACGTTCCTTTAAAGAAGAACATAATTAGGCCTACGTCCTTAAAAATGTTAATTGCTTTTTTATAACTAAATCTTAAAGGCATCATAAAAAAATGTGTTAAGTGTTAGAAATAGCGACGCACAATAGGAGACGGAATTTTTCATTACATATTACACACATATACACAATCTTTCCAAACTCACCTTTTTATTGTAAGCCTTAACGCGGTCTCGTGTAATGGTTTAGACAGCAAAGGGGAGCCTAAGATTGTAACGAGTTTTTTTTTAAATCTCAAGCCATTATCTGTCAATAGCTATGAAATATTTGTTATTGTAAAAAAAAAAATAATTCCTGTAGTTCATAAATGTAACAAATTAGCAGGCAGACTTTCTATGTAACTAAACAAGAAAAAGTTTAAGTCAACTGTGTGGTCAATTCATTGTCGTCTGATTGCTATTCAACGCTGGCACCGACAGTTTCCGGGGCTGTCAGGAAACCAACCATGCCACAGTTTACAAAATGGAAGAGCTTCCGGTGTACGCTTGACGTCACCTGTGTTGTTGTGACATAGTTTTGAACTTGGGATGCTATGTAGCATTCACAGGTGGTCGAGGGATGTATCCTCAACAGATTGAGAATTGAACAGAAGATAGTAAGAAAAACAACATAATAACCGCCACAATCAGATCTTAAATCATATTAAGTTTTGCCACTGCATACATTCATTCACTCCGTTAATTAACTTAATGTCACAGAAAAAAAAATTCCAGACAATAGAAGATTGGCAATGAATAAACCGCCCACAAAAGGTGCCGGAAATTTCATAGTGAAATGTCTTTAGCATAGTAAATTAATTACAGTAGTAATTTAGATTGCAATAACATTTATAAAGTACGAAAAGAAAGAAAAAAATGAATTAAATTTACAGTTGAAGTATTAGTGATATTTCTCTTATTTTACCAAAAAACAAGGTTACAAAGACAGTTTGTGTGATAACACAAACTCAAAATCGGCCCCTGAAGTGGTCCACCCAGGCAGAAAAAAGGCAGGTTTCAATATTTTCAGAAAGAATATCATAATGAATTTCTATCAAAAGCAAATGATAGAGAAGAATGGAGAAAAACGTTGACAGATCCTGTGTGGTGCCCCAAAGGTTCAGCAGACCAAGGCATAGGTGAAAGTGAATTGGAAGTAAGATGTAAACCTGGCCTAACTGATGTCTTATAATGATTATCTAATTTATCTAATTGTTTTGTAAAGGGCCATTTTTTATTCAAAGCCTCAAGAATTTTAATTCGTTTACAAAAAAATATTTCTTTAGCCTTTAATTAAATGTTCCTTGTCTCTCGACAGGGGCAGTGTAGTTCACGCGATAATATATAAAAACTACTTATTAATTGTTGTTTTAAATTATGTCCAACTTATTTGCATATTAAATAGATTTTTCTCTTTAAAAAAAAGTAAACATTTTTTATTGTAAATGTAGTATTTAGTATGACAGAACTCACATAACTTAGCAATACAGTTGTAAAAAAGATTTTTTTTTATCAAAAATCTAGAACTATTTGCATAAATGTGTATAAAAAATGCTAAATGGTCCTCCCCCTTACTAAAAACCTCCAATGTTTGTTACTAGTAATAGTGAATAGTTGTAAAAATGGTGTATTTTTATGAAAAAACTGCTTGCATAATTGATTTGAAAAATTAGATTTTTCGCTTTCGGAAAAGAAAAAAGTAGCCGTTGCATCAGAACTTTGAATGATCTAAAATATCGTGATATCCAATTTTCATTTTTTCTTCTAGTTTCTGAGATCTACACGGGACGGACGAACAGACGGACAGACAGGTCACACAAAACTAATAGCGTCTTTTCCCCTTTCGGGTGCCGCTAAAAATCTTTTTTTTTTTATAGCTATTATTGCGATGTAGATCTATGTTGTTTTAGTATTTGATTGAAATTTTGTAAGTATATACTAATTGTATATGAAGAAATAGTATTGCTCTGCCCTGTAAAATGTGTACAGAAGGTTGCTCTGATCTTTAATCTGTCTGCTTGCTTAGACAGAGCAAAAATATTTAAGAATCATTTTCATGGAATGTGTGTATGAAATTTCATACGAATACGTTTGATATCTTATGAGATCTCTTTATACATACATACATGAATCAGTGAGTGCTAATTTAAGACTATAATGTACATTTAAGCCGAAAAGACTGCAGAATGAAGGGCACTTATTATGTCGAGTCGTAGAATGACTTACTTGAGTCATTTCTATAGTACTACAGTACACGTAAAATAGTTAGGTCTATAGAAATACCGGAGTGTTTGGTAAACATCCACTGTGGTTTAAAACTCCTGGCTTAACTAAAGAAAAGGTCAACATATTTCGTCTCAGTTTGACGTAAGGTCTGACCTGCTGTACTAACGCATTTAACCTCAAAGTGTATGTGTGTGTTCAACTTTGTGTTATACCCACATTTTTTTTTTGAGAGAAAAGAAGAGAGTGAAAAAGGTTCAGGAATGCTTTGTGATACAGGATAAAAGAGAGACAGAGAGAGAGAGACAGAGAGAGAGAGTGGGGGAAAGAATGTGAAGAGGGAGAGAGACAGAGAGAGGAAAGAGTATGGAGATGGAGAGAGATAGAGATAGAGAGGAGAGTGTGGAGAGGGAGAGAGGAAAGTATGTGAAGAGGGAGAGAGAGAGAGGGAGAGAGACAGAGAGAGGAAAGTGTATGGAGAGGGGGAGAGAGAGAATGCGAGGAGAGTGTGGAGAGGGAGAGAGGAAAGAGCGAGTTCTTTGACAATAGCAGGAGAAATAAATGAGCTTTTAAATTTGATCTAGGTCACATTGTCCTGCTATGGGATGTCAAAATGAGCCTACAACATATAGATCTCAACAATGTTTCATCTACTCCTTAATTCGGTGTCTCCCTTTTTTTTGTCCCACTCAAATGACTTACTAGCAGAGAGACGCCAGCTCGTTTCTTGGAGTGATCGCTAAAAAAGTTCAGTAGTAAAAATGTTTGTAAAATGTTTTACTTATTTCGGATGTTCCTTCAGAGTTGAAGATAATTACTTCCTAGTCCAAACCTCCCGCAGGACGGCGGGGGATGGGAGCGGGCAGGGTTTGAACCCGGGACCATCGATAAGTCCGAACGACAGTCCAGCGTGCAAACCGCACGACCAGGCAGCCAGTAGTAGACTGACTGGGTCCTAACTGCAGTGTACTGTCATCAAGAAAACCAGAACGTCGAGCGAGATGTCTTGATTTATTGATGGGTGAAATAAAGACGCCATTTTATTAAAATATTGAATACACTATAATTTAACGCAAACGCGTCCAGTGTTTGATTAGTCATCAAGATTAATTTTAATTAAGCAATGGTGTGTATAGTATTAACAAGGTTGTCTTGGGAGCTTAGGTTTTCTCTGCATTGTCCTACACACACAATCATTGTATTTTAAGTTATTTTCTTCTAGCCAGGGCCGTATTTAAGTATGCTGAGGCCCCGGAGCAGGATTTTTGTAGGTGCCCCTACTTTAATAAATATCCGCTTATGAATAAAAATACTTTTATCTAAGAACATGCTATATTTTATGATGGAGAAAGTGTACCCTTGTAAATGTAATCTCACTTTCCTTTGAAAAAAATGTTTAATATGCATATTTTGGTTTTTAAAAAGTGTATATTTGTAGAGGGTAAGGCCGTTGGTACACGAATTGTCATAAACGTTTTAAATGTCTCGGATGTTCCTTCAGAGTTGAAGATAATTTACTTCGTATTCCAAACCTCCCGCAGGACGACAGGGTGGGGGATAGGAGCGGGCAGTGTTTGAAGTCGAAGCTGAAGTTACTTATTCCGAACATGCTATAAGCGTACACTTCTTACGCAATTTTTGACAGCCTGAAAAATGCGGGAAAAAAAAATAAAAGTTTCTGACTCGTCGAAATTCGGATATATTTGTATCTCTTTGGTGGAGGCCTTTTTCTTATAAAGACCCCGAGACTGTAGCCTCGCCTTCCCTCTCTAAAATCCAGCCCTGCTTCGAGCCGTCGTTTTCAATGATGAGCAATACGCAATTTTCAGTCTGTGAGACTGGAAACAAATGGCGGCGTGAAGGTTCCAAACTCGCGACCATCGAGACTATCGAAAGACAATCCAGAGGACATACCACAAGACTTGGTAGAGGTGGGGGATAGATGTGTGTGGGTAATTGTATGGGTGGATGTGTGGCGTAAGTTAGTGTGTGGCGTTGTTTGTGTGGTTTCAATACTTTTGGTCTATACATGCTTGCTTTTCATAATTGTTTTTATTGTTCCTCTTTCGAGACTGTTCTATTTATACTTGCTGCTTAGCATATTTACATTGTTCTGTAGGGAATATAACTTAAGGCTGCTCCATTTAATCCTTCATGATGGAATATAGGCACACAGAAGACTGTCTACCAAAATTGCAAGGGCAGTAACAATGACAAAACAGTTATTCATTATCATCGTCCCATAATGCTCTCCCCATTTAATTGGTACAGATAAAGATTTTTAGATGTATATTTGTCAATAAGGTTTTAAAGTTAGACCATTGTTTTTTGTTATTGTTTTTTTTTTTTTTTTTTTTTGTTTTTCATGTAGAATTTATTACTCTGTTCACCAGAGGCCTAAGGCATATCTTATCTTATATAATACAGACGTTACTTCAAAAAAGAAGATGATTATGCATACACCACTTAACATTCTATTGTAAGCGTTCCCATTTGTATAATTACGTACAAAATAAACCTGTATTATTCTTTTACCACATAGGATTTCATAATTACTTCAACTTAGTTACACATTGCAGTGCTTTAATTCCCACACAATACTTTGATCCAAAAGCTACACGAATGTTCCGTACTTGCGAGAAAACATTCAGAATTTTACTAGATTTTATGGACAGGATTCTAGCAATAGTTGCTTTTTATCTTACTTATTTTCTGCTCCCTCCTTTTTTATTCTTTTGCATTTTGATTCCAATTAACACATTTCTGCACTGTTGAAGATAATAAAATATGACTTGTGGCTTCGTAGCGGCTACTTGAGATCCTGCGACAACATTAAACCAAAAAGAATTCGTATGTGACTGGACGTGCCATCTCTAGGACGTGGAACGTTGTTGATTTCTTTATATTTCATCCAAATTTATTCACACCAAAAGTCTATCTCTGTAAGAAATAATGACCTTAAGTTTCTTGTTTATCGCTTGTTGTGTATAAAGAATTGATGTATACTAGTAGCACTATATACGGATGTAGGGTATTTACGACAATGCTTTAGATTAGTATTAAAGTTTAAAGTGTGAAAGATTTTTTTTTAATCACGACGCTCAAAGTGTTGCATTTAAAGAGAATATTATAAAATCTTTTTACAATTTACTGGCATTCATGCGGCCCTTTCGGTGGTCCTACCGGCCCAATGGGGTCCCGGCGCTTCGGGCATTTGTCCGAATGCCCATATAGCCAGTCCGCTCCTACTCGTGATCAGCATTCCCTATCGTCACATAACACCAAAGTATCATTAACGATATTTTACCCCCCTTCTGTCTCTCGCACACCCTCTCTCCTCCTATCTCTTTCTCTTTCTCCCTCCATCCCCCTCTCTCCCTTCGTTTCGTTGATGAGCCAGAGGTAATTGTTCAGAAAAAATGGCGGCGGGCACGGTTCGAACCCTTCCTCTCTCTCTCCCCCACCCTCTTTGTTTATTTATCTCTCCTACTCACTCCGTCTCTCCATCCCTTTCTCCCAATGTCTCTACCTCTCTATCTCTCTTACACTTTCCTCTCTCTCCCTCCCTCATTTAACCCTCTCTCGCTTCCTCCCTCTCTCTCCCCCTACTACCATCCTTATTTTCAAGAGTGACGCCAACAGCTACGTCCCAGCTCAATGAATACAAATACGACACGCCTAAAAAGATACGTCTATCACCCAGCATCCGTGAAACATGTTTCCTAGAGAAGACAACTCTTGCTGGCTTAAGTTTGGTTTTTATTTCTTTTTTTTTTTATGGAAGCCGTAACATGAGCTGGACAAAAAAAAACTTCAATAAATAGATACATCACAATTTTATCGATCAAAGTTGGGTTGTTTTTTTTTTTTTGGAATGACACAAGTCAAATCAAGTGGTTAAATGGTAAATTTTAAACAATTATTTCAATTGGAAAGAAAGAAAAAAAAAACTATTAGGGAAACGTTACTCTAGTAAACAAAGATATAAAAAAAGAAATAAAGGGGTTTTGCCCCTTTTGTTTCCGTAATACAAAGATCGCTACAGAAAAAAAAAATCACTAAATCATAATGTGAGAAGACACATAATGGGTAAATATTGTGTTTTTTGTTGTTTTTTTGCAATATGGCTTTAAAAGTTCTACTATATACAGGTCTAGGAGACAATATTACTAGCTATGTCACTAAGTACTTAGTATTTTGACATTGGTTGCCATGCAGTACCGTGACATGGCATTAAGCACTAGCAAAGACGATAACAAACATGCCACAATACCTGGCCCAACAACAAGAAGTCTTAAATGAATAGTGATAAACAGGTCAACGGGCTTGGTCATGCCCACGAGTTATTGCTAAGTTGTTTCAAATGTACACAATAAGAATGAGTTGGTGGGGCTCCGACACACGGACATAATAAGGTGATATATATTTAATATATCTATTCAGTGTTATTGTATAATATATTTAGATATATGTTTTCAGTGTTAATATATAATAATGAATTTCCTTCACAAATGTCGATTATCAAGCAATAGCCCTAATGTCCTTCAGGGCGACAGAGGCTGAAGTCAGGAAAGTTTGGAACTTGGGACCATCATGATGGCAGACTGCAACTCATACCCAACACTAACACGCAGCCATCTTGATAATTTATTGTGAGCTAATGGGTTTGTATATCGTCGAAGTGCTCACAGTTGCACGCTACTGCTTCGGTCCACACATCTTCTTGCTATCACAGCGCATTGTTCAGTCTTGTTGACTCGGCCAAATTGACCACAGCAACCAAAATATTAGTCTACAATGCCTGTGTTGTGAGCACTCTTCTTTATGGCTGTGAAAGCAGGTCAACATATATGTGCCAAGAGCACAGATTGGATAGTTTCCACTTGCGCTGCGTTTCCACTTGCGCTGCCTGAGACGCATACTGCACATCTCTCTAGGAGGAACGTCTCCAATCAGGAAGTTATGAGATTGGCCAATATGAACAGCATGTATGCTCTCCTGACACAAAGAAGACTACGCTGGCTCGGAAATGTCACCCACATGCTGGATGATAAATCCCGAAAGATATCTTTTATGCTGAAGGAGCCTATAGAGATGTCTGTAAGCGAGACATGAGAGCCACAGACATCAACGAAAGTATGTGGGAAGAAATAGCCAAAGACCGAAGTGCATGGAGACAGACTGTGCGTGCTGGGACGACCCTTGCTGAGAACAAAAGAAACGAAGCGGCCTTAATCAAAAGGGAAAAAAAAAAAGAAAGCTGCCCTTACAGCTAGCCTGAAACAGATGCATCTACATTCACGAATTGTGGAAAAGTCTGCCGCTCTAGAGTTGGCTTGATTAGCCACACCAGATTCTGTCCCGTCTCAAGACGAAACCAAAACCAGTGACTCATCTGGGCGCATCCATTGCCTTCCGAGACAAAAAGGAGCCATAGATAGTTGACTCGGCGCATTGTTCAGTCTTGTTGACTCGGCGCATTGTTCAGTCTTGTTGACTCGGCGCATTGCTATCTCTTCTTGTTGTCAAGGCTACATATATTAAATTTGATTCATTTATCTGTAAGCAGGTTCTGTATAAAAGCGTAAAGCGAATTCTTGTCACAGAACTTTGTTTTGGGCTTCTCTCATTGCTCATTGCTTCCGTCGTGAGGTGCTGTGACAGTACGTTGTAGGGGTGCTATGACAGTACGTCGTAGGGACGCTGTGACAGTACGTTGTAGGGACGCTGTGATAGTTCGTCGTAGGGGTGCTGTGACAGTTCGTCGTAGAGGTGCTGTGACAGTACGTCGTAGGGGTGCTATGACAGTACATTGTAGGGGCGCTGTGATAGTTCGTCGTAGGGATGCTATGACAGTTCGTCGTAGGGACGTTGTGACAGTTCGTCGTAGGGACGTTGTGACAGTTCGTCGTAGGGACGTTGTGACAGTTCGTCGTAGTGGTGCTGTGACAGTTCGTCGTAGAGGTGCTGTGACAGTACGTCGTAGGGGTGCTATGACAGTTCGTCGTAGGGACGCTGTGACAGTTCGTCGTAGGGACGCTGTGACAGTTCGTCGTAGGGGTGCTGTGACAGTACGTTGTAGGGGCGCTGTGATAGTTCGTCGTAGGGGTGATGTGACAGTTCTTGTAACTAATACTTTCCACTCTTTACAGTCAGCAGCTGTTCTTAGCAGGATATCAAGAGAGAGGCATGTCCATTCTTTTACGTTGTCCAGACAGCTGTTCTTTGTCGACCCTTTCTTTGTGCTCCCTCTACTGTAACTTGAAGGATGACTTTAGACAGTGAGTCATGCCTTACAATATTTGGCTTCAAGAGTCTTCAAACAGCCGGAATCGTAAATCCAAATAGCTGTTAAAAGGCGATTGGTCTTTCCTCTTTCCTGAACAAAGAATTAATAAATTCATGAACAAAACTATGAATGGTTCGATGAACAGTGTATGTGTATAGAAGATGAAGATGATAAAATGTCGCAAGGTATCAATTGTTGTATCTATCCCATGGTTCCTTCTAAGGTAACACGTGACTTTAGTAACATCAAGGCTAGATTATGACATATTTTTACATTATATACAACTCTGTCTAACACAGTCTTCAGAATGATAATGAGAAAGTGGATTCAAACCAAGCATTTAGTAAGTCTACATCACACACATACACAAGTCCAACAGTTGCACACATCTCTATCACATTCTTACATATATCCAAGTATCTCTATATATTTAATGTAACACAGAATATGGTATCAGTATAAGTACTATATAAAATATCACGACATTCATTAAAAATAAACAACTGAAAGATCACTTACAGCAAAACAATAACATATATAACTATGAGCAGTGTCATAGCTTCATAAGCAATAAAAACAATAGTATCAATTTCAAGGCTCTAGCTTTTGAAAATTCAAATAACAGCTTACTCTAGGGTCGGTCTGTTTTTTTTTTCTTATTGTAATAATGTCACTGGTCTGCAATATTTTCTAATTTAGCTTTTAAACTGATTTTTTATTTAATGTTGAAATGAGATAATCAGAAAGGGAAATAAATGTGAAGTGAACTAAGCAGAGAATGAAGCTGCTACTGTGTCCCCTTACCATTGTGGAACTCTTTGTGATATAAAGGTACGAGAAACACATGAGCTCAAAAGCATATTTTATGGGCCGAAGACAAAAAATACTTCTGAAAAACGTTCTGTAAGCTAAAAAAAAAATACATTGCCACGCTTATAGAAGTTATTTAACTCAGAGAGATCGTGTCACATCTGTGTCGAATCTGTAACTAACGAGCTAGTAATTATTTTCTCAGCGACATACACCAATTGTTACATTTCTATGAAATTCGTTTGAGCCGTTTTTTGAGATGTGTCCAGCTTCCTACCTCCACCCACCCTAAATAGAGTTGTGACTTGAATAGAGGTATTGTAAAAGTGTGTTATGATGTTACTTTGAAAATATTTGCGAAATTAAAATAAGAGAGCATTTAGAATCGATATTTGAAAGAAATGGTACTTCAGAGACTGAATGTAATGATCTC
Source organism: Biomphalaria glabrata (assembly GCF_947242115.1). NCBI lineage: Eukaryota > Metazoa > Mollusca > Gastropoda > Planorbidae > Biomphalaria > Biomphalaria glabrata. Next base: position 76,527,233 of record NC_074711.1, read on the forward strand.
TATACTAGACTTATCAAGAGCTACTTCAGAGGCGTAGCAAGGGTGGGGGGGGGATCGAGGGGGATAATTTGAAAATCTCCCCAGGCCACCACTTGAAGGGGGCCCCCAAATTAATGTTTTTTACATTAAATTTTAAATATTACGCAAAAGGCAGGGGCCCCCCAATGCGGTCAAGCTCCCGGGCCACAAAATTCCTAGCTACGTCACTGAGTTACTTTAGAGTTGAATGTAATTATCTTTATACTAGAATTATAAAGTGACACAGTCTCACAGTCTCAAACTAATCTTGGCTAATGCACTTTCCTAAATTAAATCCGAGAACACCCAAATAGATATTCTTTAAATATGACAGGGGAGGCTTGAAACCTACTGTATGTGTTTGAGTGGGAATGTGCGAGAAGAGATGATGTAATGGAAAATGTGAAAGATTGCAGTCTGATAGAGTTAAAAACAGATAATGGTTATGTTATTTATATGGCACGCGTAAAGGACGTAATCATCTTTTTCTGAAGTAACATCTGTATTTTATAAGATAAGATAACTAGACTTCAACACCATCAGATCTTTTTGATTTATAAACAGTTTTCTAAAATAATTTATGATACCCCATCTGTGTGTGTATGTGCGTGTACAGAGCTAAATTATTTTGTATTCGGAACTTATAGTATTTTTTTAGGTTTAAGACGAGTTACATAGAAATGGAACAAAATTTTAGAAAATGCAAAACAATTTTGGGAATAAACAATGAGCATGATGAATATGTTTCTATAATTAAATAAACAAAATGCACAACATTGTAAGACTAGACCATAGAACTAATACAAGTATCTTTCAAGTTCCAGTCAACAAACTCAAGCATTCCTAAAGATGGATAATACAATTTCCACTAATTTTCGTTATTTTAAATTAATAATTATTATAAAGAAAGATTTTTGTAAACCCTAACATCTGTAGCCAATGTATATAAAACTATAGACATGTGTGCATATAAAACATTTTAGCCGTTCGAGTGTACTTCAGATTTGATGGCTGAATTTCTCCCTTTTTGTATTAAAAGAACATTTATGTTTTTTAAGATGTTATTTAATGTTTCCTAACATTGGAGACTTTTAGCACTTCGCTCAAGTTGTTCCGACTTCAACCGTCCCTCGAAGTGGTCTCTTCTGGTGCTTGTATTGCGCTGCTAACAACGGGCTGCAATTGGTACAAACTTTATGTTCTATGAAAACTAAATCTAAAAATATTTATAACTAAAAGTCATTTTAATACCAATGGTGAGTGTATATCATTTATAATTTTAATAATAAGGAACTATACAAATGTATGCATTAATGAAATATATTGTCAATAATACTCCATATTTGTTAAACAGAACCTGACTTCTTTATATCACACGTTCTGACTCAACTGTTGTAAAATAAGATTCATCAATCATAATGGGTCAGAATTGAAAATTGTGATATTGTCACTTTAGAATTAAGTGTACACAGGATCGGAATTTAGTACTACAGCGATTGCTGCTCATCAATAACCCACAGGCTAAGAACAGGCTGGGTAACATCTTCACCAGTCCACAGGCTAGCAAATGTACAAAATAGATCAAGTTTACAATTGGTTTCATTAAGTTACAACAAAACTGTTTACGTCGTGGCACCATTACTGTAAGACCTTTAAAAACAAGCCTACATTATAATGACGCGCACTTGATTCTCATTTAATTAGTGAAATTAAGATTCATTAATGAAATCGATAAGTTCTAAACTTATTTACAGCCAAAACTCTTTTTAGTTGATGGTTGAAGACATTTAAAAAATCAGATTTCCATTTTCGATTTATTTTATTTTTTTGCTATTGTGTTTCCATTTTTAATCATGAAGACACTGATTGGAGTAACCGGAACATTTTAGTTTTGTATAATGTCTTAATGAATTCATTTTGAAAAGAAACAAGCTAGCTATACAGCAATATTGTTTAAAATATCTCAAGTCTACAGTCTACTTACTAAACACAGATAGACTTATTTCAATGTAAGTAAATCGTACAAAAAAATACATTGAATTTTTAAAATCCTACGAAAAATTTAAGCAACGTTGTCACATCTTGTATATTTTTCATTAAAAAAACAAATAGAGTTTGATCATATTAATTTTTATATCGAAATAAAGGGAGTAGAGAGAAGAGGGATGTAGAGGATGGAATGAGTAGAGATAGACTGGAGAGGCTTACAATGGTGAGGGGTGTAGAGGATAGAATGAGTAGAGATAGACTGGAGAGGCTTGCAATGGTGAGGGGTGTAGACAAGGAGTGAAGATGAAGGAATTGAATTGCGATGAATTGTAGTGAAATGATGTGTAGTGAAATGAAGTGTAGGGAAATGAAGTGTAGTGACATGAAGTGTAGTGAAATGAAGTGTAGTGAAATGATTTCTGGTGAAGTAAAGTGTAGTGAAATGAAGCGTAGTGAGATGAATTGTAGTGAAATGAAGTGTAGTGAAATGAATTCTGGTGAAGTGAATTGTAGTGAAATAAAGTGTAGTGAAATGAATTCTGGTGAAGTGAAGTGTAGTGAGATGAAGTGTAGTGAAGTGAAGTGTAGTGAGATGAAGTGTAGTGAAATGAAGTGTAGTGAGATGAAGTGTAGTGAAATGAAGTGTAGTGAATTGAATTGTGGTGAAGTGAAGTGTAGTGAAATGAAGTGTAGTGAATTGAATTGTGGTGAAGTGAAGTGTAGTGAGATGAAGTGTAGTGAAGTGAAGTGTAGTGAGATGAAGTGTAGTGAAATGAAGTGTAGTGAGATGAAGTGTAGTGAAATGAAGTGTAGTGAATTGAATTGTGGTGAAGTGAAGTGTAGTGAAATGAAGTGTAGTGAATTGAATTCTGGTGAAGTGAAGTGTAGTGAGATGAAGTGTAGTGAAGTGAAGTGTAGTGAGATGAAGTGTAGTGAAATGAAGTGTAGTGAGATGAAGTGTAGTGAAATGAAGTGTAGTGAATTGAATTGTAGTGACATGAAGTGTAGTGAAATGAAGTGTAGTGAAATGAATTCTGGTGAAGTGAATTGTAGTGAAATAAAGTGTAGTGAAATGAATTCTGGTGAAGTGAAGTGTAGTGAGATGAAGTGTAGTGAAGTGAAGTGTAGTGAGATGAAGTGTAGTGAAATGAAGTGTAGTGAGATGAAGTGTAGTGAAATGAAGTGTAGTGAATTGAATTGTGGTGAAGTGAAGTGTAGTGAAATGAAGTGTAGTGAATTGAATTGTGGTGAAGTGAAGTGTAGTGAAATGAAGTGTAGTGAGATGAAATGTAGTGAAATGAAGTGTAGTGAGATGAAGGTACTTGGATATAATGTAGTAGGATAAGTGTAGTGGAATGAAAAGAATAGGAATAAAATGTAGCTGGATGAAATGTAAAGGGATGAAATGTAAAGGGATGAAATGTAAAGGGATGAAATGTAGTTGGGTGAAATGTAAAGAGATGAAATGTAAAGGGATGAAATGTAGTTGGGTGAAATGTAAAGGGATGAAATGTAAAGGGATGAAATGTAGTGGGATAAAATGTTGTGGGATGAAATGTAGAGGGATGAAATGTAGTGGGATGAAATGTAGATGGATGAAATGTAAAGGGATGAAATGTAGATGGATGAAATGTAGATGGATGAAATGTAGTTGGATGAAATGTAAAGGATGAAATGTAAAGGGATGAAATGTAGTTGGATGAAATGTAAAGGGATGAAATGTAGTGGGATAAAATGTTGTGGGATGAAATGTAGAGGGATGAAATGTAGTGGGATGAAATGTAGATGGATGAAATGTAAATGGATGAATTGTAGTGGGATGAAATGTAAATGGATGAATTGTAGTGGGATGAAATGTAGTGGGATGAAATGTAAATGGATGAATTGTAGTGGGATGAAATGTAAATGGATGAATTGTAGTGGGATGAAATGTAGTGGGATGAAATGTAAATGGATGAATTGTAGTGGGATGAAATGTAAATGGATGAAATGTAGTGGGATGAAATGTAGTGGGATGAAATGTAGATGGATGAAATGTAGATGGATGAAATGTAGTTGGATGAAATGTAGATGGATGAAATGTAGTGGGATGAAATGTAGTGGGATGAAATGTAGTGGAATGAAATGTAGTGGGATGAAATGTAGTGGGATGAAATATAGTTCGATGAAATGTAAAGGGATGAAATGTAAAGGGATGAAATGTAAAGGGATGAAATGTAAAGGGTTGAAATGTAGTGGGATGAAATGTAGTTCGATGAAATGTAAAGGGATGAAATGTAAAGGGATGAAATGTAAAGGGTTGAAATGTAGTGGGATGAAATGTAGTGGGATGGAATGTAGTGGGATGAAATGTAGTGAGATGGAATGTATTGTGATGTGAAGAGGGAAATTAGAGAGTGATGGAAATGTTTACTTTTTTCAATTTAAAACGAGAAATAATTCGAGAGCTCATTTCAATCTTTAGACACGACCCAATTAACTTTTTAAAATAGAACTATCTAGAGTAGGTATAAATACATTTTCCTAGAAACCTGTGACCAAACTACCTAACATTGCTTTCCCTCAACTTGTAAACTGCAACTGCTTGTAACACTAGAGACTTTACTTTTGTTACAAAACATACGACCTTACAGTAAGTAGTGTACAGCAAGACCATCATATCATACCATAAATGTAAACACAATGTAATTTAGTGTTAATAACACTAACACTAACCCTAATATCACAACTAAACTATAACAAGTTCAAATAGTTGACAAAGCGAAAAAAAAAGAAATCCAGCTTGTGGCCGTTCTGTCCATTTGAACACTTCTAAAAATAGAAACACTAATCAGTCTGTCTCCCTTAGGTAGGGATCTCTTTTTAAACCGCCACAAATCCGTTTAGTAGTTAGTAAGAGTGATACCCCCCTGGAGTAATAACTCTCTAAGACAATTATTGTCTTTGTTGTATAGTCTCTAAGACTGTATGTTAACAAGATGATACTCTCAGACTCAGCAAGCGAGAGGAACTGGACAGGGACACATCTGGACGTTGTGTTGGGTCACTCTGCTCCGTGGAATTCGATATGTAGCCTCCATTGAGCTGTTCAGCTATATTTTATCGCTCAAGTCCCTCAACTCTATTTCGTGCAAGTTATTCTCAAATATAAAACTACCCTGGGAAAAGAAAAAAAAAAAAAGAAATACAATGTTATAGAGCAACTCAAATATTTTATTTACAAAGCTGTCAGTCTGTGTGGTAAAAAAAAGTTAGTACACATTATTGAGAGGCGGCCTTAGCAGTGCGAGGGGCCCTGAGCGAATGTCGCATGTGGGGCCCTGAGCGAATGTCGCATGCGGGGCCCTGAGCGAATGTCGCATGCGGAGCCCAGAGCCTTAAGGGAAGACTATATATATATATATCGTACCAGGTCACGCTAACGGGATCGTCCGCTTTTAACGCTGGGGGCCTTACTTTTGTTACAAAACATACGACAGTAAGTGGTGTACCTTTTAACTACATAAACTGAGAGTATTCTCCACCTTAACTTCTGGATTCGATATGTCCACAAAACGCTATGTAAAAGACATCTGCTCTTTGTGACTAATTTCAATCGTGCAGTCAAGGATGACGGGAAAATATGCCATCAGGTCTTTAAGGTCATTTTGAATCCAATATCAGAGGTACTGGTCGTGAACCTAGGCGTTCTGAATTCGCCGAAGATGTTCTTGCATCAAGTTGTACGACTCGCAGCATGACCAAGCCTAAAAACTGACCGTTGTTTGGAGCATAAAGTTTCTCTTTTCCCCCACGAAATGCGCAGTTTTTGTTTGTTTGTTTGTTTCTTTTTATGTTTTGTTTTGGCAAAGTACTGAACGATGGCTATCGAAATGTTGTTAGGACTGCGCGCCAATCTAGTTTGTCTTTTCTACTTTGTTCTAGCATCAAGTCATTTATTGCGCTACCATTTGGACTTTCTCAGAGCTTCATCCAACCACGCTGACACATACTATTAAGTTTGGATGGTATGCGGTATGCAAGCTAGACTGTTGTTCGGTCGTATCGATGGTCCAGGACTCATACCGCGCCCGCTGCCATCCCTCGTCGTCCTGCGGGAGATTTGGACTAGGAAGTTGAGTATCTTCACCTCTGAAGGAACATCCGAAACATTTAAAACATTTTAAAACATTTTAACGTGATTTACAGAGATCTCGTGCTGCTGAATTTTAGTATCAAGAAGTTTCCAGGCTCAGCAGCTTTAGCTTGTCAACTGGCCTCCAGTAGCTCTCGTGCCAAACAACTTACTAGGAAAAGAAAATACTGTCTTTAGTCTTTGGTATAAGAACAAAGGGTACGATAGGAGCTACAGTGGTCCATTGACTTCAGCAGATCTGACTTTCTAATGGAAAAAATACATACGAGTTGTTTTTTTACTGAAGCACGGGTTTTAAACAGCCACCCGATGTATAGGCACAGTAGCCTGTTGGATAAAAAATGAATACGCCATCATCAAACCTTCTGGATGCTGATTGGCCGAAAGAACTATACGAGCTAGACCACAGCACAAAACAAGGAATCCTCGTGTCCCTTTTTTTTCTGTGGCGGACTAAAATAACAGTATATTTACTGTACACGTACCGATTCTCTTTATACTGTAATGCGACATAACAGTACTGTATGACATTACAAAATAAACAATTGGTTGCTTCCGGCTGCGTGCTTTTTTTATGCCAAGGTGAACCGTTAAACAGTGATAGCCGCTTAGAATGTACAGGTCATAAGATGCTGTCTTTATCGAAACTGAACTGTATTTCGAAACCAAAAATGTCATGTAAAGAGCTGACATGGTAATTGGTGTCATATAGATGCCAGAAAATATCGAGCAACATGTCCTAGTTTATGAGAACTGGTCTGGTTTTCGAACCTAACGAAGATACGGGAATTTTTTATCAGGGAAAACCCCCCCCCTCCCAACTCAGGCGCGGGGCATGGGGCGGTTACCCCACTTGCCACTCCCTAATGCCGCTACTGCGCTATTTTTCCCACACCCAATCTCGGATCAAGCTGAAATTTTGCACAATTATTTTTTTATCGTATTTTTTAATATCATTTTTAACTTACGTTTTTACAAGCACGTGAGGGCATAGTGGCTGAGTGGTAAAGTACTTGGTTTCCAAACCGAGGGTCCGGGGTTCGAATCCTGGGAGTTTTAATATCGGGATCCTTAGGGTGCCTCTAAGTCCACCCAGCTCTAATGGGTACCTTTACATTAGTTGGGGAAAAGTAAACGTTTTCGGTCGTTGTCCTAGCCACATGACACCCTCGTTAACAGGTGATCTTTACATCATCTGTCCTATAAGACGCAAAATCTGAAAGGGGAACTCTTACAAACAAATACAATGAATATGAAAGCTGTGTTTTCAAAGTTATTAATTTTAGTTTTATTTGGCATTATTGGAGTAAATGTGTGTTGAAGTTTATTACAAATTCTATATAAGAATATCATTCGCTATGTTTCTACCAATTGTTTGGAGGTGTATAAAAAAAGAAAGAAACATCGAGTAATGAAAAGGTAAACATGTTAATCTAATTATTATTCTACACATTTAAAAATATTAATATAAATAAAATGTGATTAAAATTAACAAGAGCATGCAACTCATACTGGAGAATTGATTTCGTGCACTTGATTATCTACACTTCTTTCTTTCTTCAGACTCTTTAGCTCCCTCTGAAAAAAAAAATGAGAAAAAATTATTTCTAATTAAATTTTTTGTACAGGTTTTATCATATTTGCTTACTTGCTTTTTGTGAATGATAAACAGCTTTGAAGAAACAGTAATACGTTTAGTTTAATTGGAAAATCTTTAAAATTTCAATGGAAATACATGTACATAAACTCAATGTAAATAGGAACCGAAATTATATGCAAGTGTACTCAAGCTATAATTAAAACTCAAAAATTATGTTTTTATAATTCCACAAACTTATGTACTATACGGTAGTGGTATATCGCGGTACAACTTTACCCTCAATGAATGTTATTCAATAATGATGTATCAATGTAATAAGCATAGAGCTTTAGTGTTAATGTATGCTAAAGAAGCAATCTTTGTTATTATATATGTGACCTGCATTAAAAAGTCTGTAATTAAGACAGCTTAGATCTATTACTTAAATTGCAAAGCTCTTACAATAACGTGGTTGTGGATACTGCAATAACTTTTTATATGTTACACAATGACTTATAAATTTCTTTTGTTTATGCCAACAAAATCATTTCATAATTTTCAATGGAGATCATGGTCTACGGGAAATTTAAAAAATCTCAAGTCTGAGCCTCTCCAGAAAGAAGTCTATTAGACGAATTCCCGGGTTTGCTGCCCTGCCTCATCGTGGCGCCCGGGTGGAAATGGTCGTATGAGGGGACGACAAGGCCAAATGGGCAGCGAAACAAGGATCCCGCGGGAGTGCCTAAGGGGGTGCGAGTGCATCGCCATTGCACTGTGCGGGGAATGTGAAAAAGCTCCCGCAGCGATCTGTCAACGTCCAGGCGCCGTCCCTCAAAGGACCGTTACATAAATGGCGTGTCCCGCACGGTTAACCTGGTACAGTATACGAATACGACGGGGAAATCCAGTGATAAGGCCTTCGGCCGCGTCTCTAGCCCGCGAGTCCGAAGTGCCCGTGTCCATTGGAAGTGAACGCATAAACAAACTCTATGCTTAACCCCGAGTCTCACACCCCAGTCGGACAGGGTGACGGGAAGGAGAAACTCGCAATCACCCAATTCAGGCTGGTGAAAGGGAGCCCTTCTTCGCTTTTGCTGGCCTTGGTGTTTTACAACGCACAACACCAGTAGACAATTTCAGATTAGACGAATTGTTATATCACAGCATTGCTTGTCATGCAAACCGTTCATTCCTCTTAAGGCATTTATCTCCCTGAAACTTAACATCCTTAAAATAAGACATTGATTTTTTAGATAGGTGACAAACATAATACAAGGTCTTTTGCCCTGAAAAAACATGATATAAGGTCTTCTTTCTGCAATACTCCTCAGAGTACACAGGATTAAGTAAGAGTCTGCAATAGCTAACATTGTAAGAGGTCTCCTAAACCAACATTGTACCTGGTCTACCACCCAGAAAACCTTAAAGACTAGGACTTCTCTCTTGTATAAATAAATCGCAGACTAAATTTCACCTACCACATGCTTCAATTCATTATATACATAGATAAAAACAGAATATTTTATATGTTATATTAAGTTTGAAATATCAAATTAGTTAAATAGCTGATATAATATAGATAATAGATAAAATATCGATTTAAAAAGTTGAAAATGATTTATATAAAAAAAACACAACTAAGTGCAAGTAGCATCACACCAAACTGTCTTAGCAGGATTGTAATTAGATGCATTATTTAATCAGCAATCATAATCCACACAAGGCCGGATTTTAGTAACTGGAGGCCTGGGAAGTATTATTGCGGAGGGCAACATCCTATTCAATTTTCAATGTAAATGCTCTTTAGAATATTAATAAATCTTAAAACCTATCTTGATAGTCATAACAGAAATATTGTACTTCTAAATTGAATCTCATTTCCCTTATTTTGAATATTTAAAATGTATATTATGTTAAAATTGTAAAATTGTTGAAATGTTGAGACCCTGTGCGTTTGAACAGTCTTTCATTGTCTGGCCTTGAATCTTCATGAAAATTAAATTCAATTTCTCATCTCTTAATTAAAAAATTGAAAACCCGTTGCCATGTGAGTTCTACTAGCTTCTAGCCTAAAAGGTTTATCGAAATTGTTATATTAAGTTTGAAATATTAAATTAGTATATTAAATATGATGTAGCGGCGTTGATTAGAAAGGTGTAAGCAGGTGCGGCCCGCACTTTACGCATACCCCTTCCGACGCCTAGATAACAAACAAGATTCAACAGATAGGTGTATGCGTTTACTCTAAACCAGTGTTCCCCAAACTGTGTTCCGCGAGGCCTGAATATGTGCTCCACCAACTACTGGAATAATTAACTAGTAGGCCACCACGTAAATTCATCTCTCTAAAGTAAATAAGCAAAGTGTTGAACTGAATACTCAGAATGTGCGAAGTGTTCCGTTAAGGAAAAAGTTTGGGAACCACTGGTCTACACTATAAATACAGAAGTGCACGAGCGTGAAGAAGAATGCTGGCCTAATGACCCATACTAGTTAGTAAAGAGTATTGTGTGGTAACTATTAGAGCTTGTAACGTGTAAAGATGACAAACCCACAGCCGTTTGTTAGTTATAAGTCAGCTACAGAAGAAGATTTTAATTAGTGAGGATTAATTCCCTTGTCCCAAGTCATTAGATTATTGAAGGAAGATAACTCGGGGCTTACTGGATCGTTCACTCTTGATTTCTCCCTAAGAACTTTCAATTTTCTCTGTTTAAAAAACAAAAACAAAATGAGAAAGAAAAACTTTGAACAAAAATCGATTAAGCCGTTTGAATTAATGTAGGCCTTGGTATGAGATGGCATTATGTCCTTTTAGTTCACACATGAACCAAGAGGTAAGATGAATGAACTCCATTACGTCATCCAAGGAAAGTCCAAACTTCATTGTGAGTCTGTTCTTTGCGTCTACGAGTCTACAGTATTAGCAAATATCTTTGTCATGATCATTTCATTCTAGATGAGGAACAGGAGCTTTTTACTTTTCACAGCAAAAATGTCCACAGTATAAAAAAAAAGGTTTAAACTTTGAACTAGTCATTAACACTCGCTGACTTTGAGTCACTCTGAAAGCAACTTTGAGAATTTCATTGATAGTATATATTCATGTTTGGTGTCTTAGTGGTAAAGCGCTTTGCTTCCGAACGGGGGAGTTTAGGCTCAAATCTCGGTGAAAACAGATTATGGGCCTCGGGATTTTCTAGAACGCCCCCGAGTCCCCCCAACTCTAATGGGTACATGACAATAGTTGGTAATGTGCTGGCCACATGACACCCTCGTTAATTGTTGGCCACAGAAACTGATAACCTTTACATTTTATGCAACGTCTGAAAAAAAAGTAGTGTACATTATATCCCATTTATCCTCTGACTAAGCTGGCTATGCCACTGAAAGAAATGGAATCTAAATGGGTTCCCACATCTGACCTGCGAGTTTTCTCTGGCAAGCGTTGTGTTGTACAAACACAACAATAAAGAAGAAGTTACCCTTGGAGCACGTGACATGACGACAATAGAAGATAAAACAAACATCGACATTTGACGTCAAGTCTTTCTATTTTGACCTTTAGCATTTTTTTGCTAGAGACAGTTTAGGAAAAAATATCCAAATAAGTTTTTGATTGTTTTTTTATTGAAGGTTTCAAAGTATTATTGATTTCTTCTGTCTGTTAAATGTACCCTGGAGGGTTGAATATCTGTGTTTGACATTAATTATCTTGAGTCTGAGTTTCTAGCTCGTCTAACTGGCTTGATCACAGAAATAGTAGGTCTAGAGAATTCAGAACTTCACATTATCGGAAACAAAACAAAGTCATTCGTATACGTTAGAAAAGAAAAAAAAAAGCATTTCTATAGTTAAATTTAATACCCCCCCACCCGGGACACCTAGTCACTGAGATACATAATGTTTAATCCACAGACCCATGATTACTGAGAAAAATAATCCTCAGACACTTCATCAATGCTTTCAAAGCATAGTCAATAATTCCTACGACACTTTATTCGCGGATTGAATTCATTTCTTAGGCATTAGATGGTGAGGATTAAGTTCTGTGGATGAATGGAGGATATAGAGCTACTCCTCTGTCGTGCTCCAAGATGAGCACATTTCTCATTTCCTATGGACTCGAACATGACTGTAATGAACAGTCCCCGCTTTTAAAAGCCGGCCGCTTACGTGGCATGGGTAGGTTTGGTCAGTTGCAGATAGGCCTGCTTCTTCTCTCAGCTTTATGTTGGTTCGGTGCTCTTTCACCTTGGCCACTCTGCTTGCTTCAAATCTCATGACTCCGAGGCTCACAGCTTCACGCCACGAAGAGCGATCGAGAGCTAGTGCTTACCAGCTGTGAATGTCGATATCGCACTCCTTGAAGGAGCTCTTGAGAGTGTCTTAATAGCGCTTGTATTGACCTCACTGGGAGCGCTTTCCTGCACACAACAGAAGTCGTTTGGGAAGGCGTTTGTCTGGCATGCGGACTACATGTCTCGCCCATCGAAGTTGTGACTTTTTTACTATCGCATTGATACTGTTCATGTTGGACAGATTTAAGATTTCTGTATCTGATATGTGGTCCGACCAACGCACCTTGTCCTTATGGATACTCCTTAGACAGCGTAGGTGGAAGGAGTTTAACTTTTTGATGTGGCGGGAATATAAGGTCCAGGACTCTGACGGGAGAACTACAGCACTGTAGACTTTCCGTTGGCACACTTGTCCTTGAAGTCTGCCAAAAGCAGCACTGGCACGAGCAATACGGAAGTCAACCTCGTCATCTAGATTGGCGTTTGCTGATATGGTGCTTCCCAGATAGACAAGCTTTTTGAAGTTTGCTAATTTCTGGCCATCTATAAGAATGTCTGGTTCTGTGAGCTATTTGTTTGGAGCAGGTTGGTGCAGCACTTCTGTCTTTTTTACAATTATGGTGAGGCCAAAATTTTTGCAGGCTTTTGGCGAAGAGGGACAGGCTCTTTTGAAGGTGTTCTTCGTTTGAGCCATGGACGATAAGGTTCTGTGGATTAGCTGTCAGGATATTACATACATGTACACTGTTTGAAATGTTTATGAAATATAATGAAACATTCATCATCTAGACAGCAAAAAATGAGAGTTTTCTTGAGATAATTACTTCAATAAACTAAACAATAGTCTTAGAGAAAAGTATAAAGAAACAGGCAGAGAGACAGACAGATAGATAGATAGACAGACAGACAGACAGAAAAACAGATAGATAGATAGATAGATAGATAGATAGACAGATAGATAAATAGATAGATAGATAGATAGATAGATAGATAGATAGATAGATAGATAGATAGATAGATAGATAGATAGATAGATAGATAGATATATAGATAGCAAGAGATAAATATTACAAACATGAAGGTGAGCACTTCTCTCCACAAACAAACTCTCACCTCTAACTTTTCTACTTTGGACCTCAACTTTTTGTTCTCATGCTCCGAGTGTCGCAATGTTCGCTTCATGGCATCAATCTTTTTCTTGGCGTCCAGCTTCACGGACAGGATGACCCCTGGGAAGAGTGTACGTGGTCCAGAAACAAAGCTTATTTACATATGTTGCATATTGAGAGAGAGAGACAGAGAGAGAACGAGAGAGAGAGAAGGCTTGAAAGTGAAAGGACTATCGGCTTATTTCAAACTTTCTGGTGCACATATACCTTATTGTTTTTTAAAGCTATTGAAGCGAGACAGAAAATAGATTTGTTGAAGATGAAATTTACTTAAGTAAATAAAAATATCCGTCAATGTAAGATGACAGAATTGAGCTAAAAATTGTTAGCGGCGAATGTGCTCAATAAATCCAAGTATTGATCAATACTAAAACAGGGCTGTTTAAAATACTGACAACCGCCGACCAGAAAAGTAGAAACAAACTTTTCTTCAGTGACTGACCAGTGACCACAGTAATATTGAGAAGCAAACGTTCGACTGACTTGAGACCACCACTAACAGAGACCCACCAGAGGCGGCGTCGATAGAGTTGATGTTATTTGGTGCGGTTAGCTTATGTCAAACCTCCCCCTTCCTCCACGTCTATTCTCCCCGTTTTCAAAACTTTCTAATAAAATATTTCGTTGGTTATTTCTGTGTATTTCTCCACCTTGTTGTCACCTCCCTGATGGCTGTCAACGGGTGCGGTCCGCATACTACATTCTCCTCTAGTGACAACTTTGCCCACGAAAGCTAAGTCCACGGGTTATTAAAATAAACATATTCCGAAATTTCTTTTCTACGCTATTCATTGATAGTTGAAGTTCGCTAGAGAACAGCACAGAAAGATCTTACAGATGATACAGTTGAGGAAGCAAAAACACAGAGAAGATCTTCCAATGCTAAGTGAAAAAGTTGATGGATTCACCAACATTCAGTGCAGACAGAAAGATCTTTGACTTACCATTTAAAAGTTGAGTGCTTCGTCAGAGGAAAGAAAAAATCTTTCAATTACCATTTAAAAGTTGAGTGCTTCGCCATCATAGGAAAGAAAAAATCTTTCAATTACCATTTAAAAGTTGAGTGCTTCGTCAGAGGAAAGAAAAAATCTTTCAATTACCATTTAAAAGTTGAGTGTTTCGCCAGAGGAAAGAAAAAATCTTTCAATTACCATTTAAAAATTGAGTGCTTCGTCAGAGGAAAGAAAAAATCTTTCAATTACCATTTAAATGTTGAGTGCTTCGCCAGAGGAAAGAAAAAATCTTTCAATTACCATTTAAAAGTTGAGTGCTTCGCCAGAGGAAAGAAAAAATCTTTCAATTACCAGTTAAAAGTTGCGTACTTTTCAGAGAGCAGAAAGTTATTTGACCTACCATTAATAATTCGAGTAACTCTCCACAGTCGAAGGATCACCATAAATCCAGCAGCGTCCTGGGCTACACTAGTCACTGAGACGAAGCTGAACACCACATCCAATGTGAAAGACACAATAACTACAATGGCGTCAAACACCTGAAAAGACACACCAAGTATGATCAGTAATAAACGGCTTCTAACAATGTTCTAACAAACCATTGTTCACATTCACTATACGTATTATGTAGTTTTTCTCAATCATTAGACTACTCTTATAGTGTTGATCAAGACATGTTTAAGCATCTGCTCTTGCAATACAATAAATAAGCCTACCCGTGTGTATCACATTTTCTTCCGAAACCTATGTTCTATATAAATATATATCAAGGAAGAATTCATATACAAAGGAAGGATAGCTGCCTATATTCTCACTTGAGAGGTGTCCCATTACTGAACAACGCTACTGCAGATCGTATGTTTCAGATGAACTACAATTCCCGAACATTATTATCATAATGCAGCCAGGGGCGTAATGGAGCAAATCGTTCGCTCGAACAAGGTACCTTATTGGCGTTCCCCCCCCCCCCCCCATTTTCCATGAACATCACATGGAAATATAGGCTGTGTGCCCCCTGAACCCCCCACCCCCCATAACTACGCCTTCGGCTTACATAAATAATGAACAGATCTATATATTTACACATTTTAGTGAACCAAAAAAAAAAAAAAATTTCACAGTATCTAGTAAATAAATTTGATTTTTGTTTTCAGAATTTTTTGTAACGCGTAAGTCGATACATCTCTAGTCATGTCATGCTGACCCCCATGCTGGATTTGTAATTGGATATTCGTCTGTGAACTTTTGTTTTTTTTTTTCTTTAATGTCTTTTTTATTTCTTGTTAGTTTTAGTGAGTTGTTGTTTTGAATGCTTATTAAAGGAGTTGGTTTCCAATGATTATATCACGATCTTCATCATTTCAGTACTCTAAAAAAAAAAGTACATAAATAATTAAGTAACCTTTATTCCCACAAACAGTCAAATTACGAAATCAAGACCTCGTGACTTGGTAAGTTGGAATTGCAGACTTTCCTATAAATGTGTGTACATGTGTGTTTAAATGTTTATATGTATACATTATACTTTACACATATCAGTCGAATCCTGTTACTCGGGCCACATCGAAACGCGATCGTTTAGGTCCTAATAGTCGGCTGATTTAATAAACCGAATTCGACTGTATAATAAGAATTATTTCGATACTTTAGTAGGCTTCGGTCCGAATAAACGGATGGTCCGATTCAGTGGTGGTTGAATTAATAACGATGTTCTGTTAAATGCCAGTGTGAGGCACTACTTTGTTTTCGATAGTTGCGCTTGAGGGACGAGCACATGCGTCAGAAGGACGTGGCGAGACGCTCCCAGGAAACGTAAGACGTTTTGGAGCGGGACGTTTTCGCCCATAATGTTTTTGTCACATTGTTTATATATATATATATATACGATTTATTGTCAGTGTGTAGTGCTCATATAGGCGTTATGATTTTTCCTTTTCCTTTCCGTAATTGTCTGAGTGATGGATTAGACAAAAGGAAGACTGAAGTATCGCCACCAGACAGGCGTTCACATCCATGGAAACCGTTTCATCCGAGAGTTGTCTGTAGTTCTCAATGTCACTTCATCAAACGCATGCCACCGTCTGCCCCCCGCTTCCTTATGAGTTTGAAAATCACTTTTTCTCCTCTCACCCTCTAGCACTGTTTATAATATGAATAGATTTTTATTAAGCATAAGAATCTCTCTCTATCTCTCTCTCACTGTCTCTCTCTGTTCTTGCCTTTCTCTCTCTCTCTCTCTCTCTCTCACACTCACTGTCTCTCTCTCTCTCTCTCTCTCTGTTCTCCCTCCTCTCTCTCTGTTCCCCTCTCTCTCTCCCCACACGTTTTATCTGTACACCATTGTGTACTCATTATCACTTTTTTTTCCGTCTATTTTTTTCCTTTCATTATATTTTTTTTAGTTCTTTTAGAATGTCCTCCTGGAAGTCTCCGTGACATTCTATTACATGTTGTGTCAGTTTCTTTGTTTGTCTAGGTACATTCTATTACATGTTGTGTCAGTTTCTTTGTTTGTCTCGGTACATTCTATTACATGTTGTGTCAGTTTCTTTGTTTGTCTCGGTACATTCTATTACATGTTGTGTCAGTTTCTTTGTTTGTCTCGGTACATTCTATTACATGTTGTGTCAGTTTCTTTGTTTGTCTCGGTACTTTTTATTACATGTTGTGTCAGTTTCTTTGTCTCGGTACATTCTATTACATGTTCTGTCAGTTTCTTTGTCTCGGTACATTCTATTACATGTTGTGTCAGTTTCTTTGTTTGTCTCGGTACATTCTATTACATGTTGTGTCAGTTTCTTTGTTTGTCTCGGTACTTTTTATTACATGTTGTGTCAGTTTCTTTGTCTCGGTACATTCTATTACATGTTGTGTCAGTTTCTTTGTCTCGGTACATTCTATTACATGTTGTGTCAGTTTCTTTGTCTCGGTACATTCTATTACATGTTGTGTCAGTTTCTTTGTCTCGGTACATTCTATTACATGTTGTGTCAGTTTCTTTGTCTCGGTACATTCTATTACATGTTGTGTCAGTTTCTTTGTCTGTCTAGGTACATTCTATTACATGTTCTGTCAGTTTCTTTGTCTCGATACATTCTATTACATGTTCTGTCAGTTTCTTTGTCTCGGTACATTCTATTACATGTTGTGTCAGTTTCTTTGTTTGTCTCGGTACATTCTATTACATGTTGTGTCAGTTTCTTTGTCTCGGTACATTCTATTACATGTTGTGTCAGTTTCTTTGTCTCGGTACATTCTATTACATGTTGTGTCAGTTTCTTTGTCTCGGTACATTCTATTACATGTTGTGTCAGTTTCTTTGTCTGTCTCGGTACATTCTATTACATGTTGTGTCAGTTTCTTTGTCTGTCTCGGTACATTCTATTACATGTTGTGTCAGTTTCTTTGTCTCGGTACATTCTATTACATGTTTGTGTCAGTTTCTTTGTCTGTCTCGGTAAATTCTATTACATGTTGTGTCAGTTTCTTTGTCTCGGTACATTCTATTACTATTTGGTTCTTATCGTAGAACTTGCAGGAACTAAAAATATGTGGAGAAATTGAATTTGGAGAAGTGTCAAATATAAGCCACAAAGAATATTATTATTATAGCTTTTATATAGCGCTACTTTCATGCTTATAGCATGCTCAGAGCGTTTTTGGTCCAATCTCATTTGTGGACCAGTGGGGGGGAGGGGGTATCTAGGAGTTGGTTTTCCGTGCTGCCTTTAGGCGCTCAGTAAACACAACTCTGCCCGAGCCGCGAGCCCCCTTCTAGGTAGCCAAGCCAAGCCAAGTTCAAGCGCACTTGGCCTCTCGACCACGTTTCCCACATTGGGTAACACCGGTTCATTTAATGATTCAAGGGCAAATGAGTCAATGATGTAGACCTCTTGTCACCACTACTCACATTTAATAGTATCGTCTGCTTTGTATCTCATGCTTTTTTGGCATGTGACATGTCTTTTCTACTGACTTGGTACGTGTGTCATCTTTCAGACTACGTTTTCAAAATCATAAGCTCTATTTAATTTTAACCAGCGCGCCCTTATGCCACGCCCACCTTTCACACGATGTACACCGGCATTCTCTCTTTTTTTTACTTTACGAAAATTTATTAAATTGAAAGTTTTATTTGTGCATTAGGAAAACAAAACTTTATTTTATCTCCCTTTTCTTTTGACATAAATGAAACGACAAAGGCTCATGTTATTAGCTCCCCTTGGTTCCTTCTGGTTTTCTAATATATTTCTTTCTTTCCTTCTGTTCTATATATACAAACAAATAGTATTTCACTTCGTCCTGTCGTCACTGAACCGCCCATAACTATTTCTCACTATTTTTTTATCAAGTTCTTTCCCTTTGCTAAGGCTTCATCGATTTCCAGTATTTTTTTTTTTACACCATACTTCTATTATCCAGTTTCCGGTGGCGTCAATGCCTTTTAATCGATGTTCATGAATGTGTACTACAATCTTCGGGAGGAAGTACAAAATACGAAAAATAGAGTACATAATACGAAAACTAGAGTACATATGACGAAAAACAGTACACAATATGAAAGCAAGGCTTAATGATAATAATTTCAATGTCTTCAATTCCGAAGTTTTACATGGAATTTCTTTTTACAAAAAGTGAAGACTGATTGTGAAGTCTTAGCAGTTTAAAACGAGGCTAAACAAATATATTGACAAATTTAGGAGAAAACCTGACTTGGTGCTTGTCCACTTTGACATGTGGACATATGGGTACCCACCTCTGAAAGTTTGTTTATTTAGAATATGTGAGGGTATCTGGGTACCCATCTCTGTAAGTATGTTTTTTAATAATGTTTAAGGGTCTCTGGGTACCCATGTCTCTATGTTTGTTTATTGAAAATGTGTTGGGGTATCTGGGTAATCAAAAAAAAAACAATGTTTACTTTTGTACAAAGATGTGTGAAAGTGTTCAAGAAATGTTCAAGAAGTGTTTAAGAATTCCTGTTTAAAGTAAAATGTTTATTTTAACAACCAAATTGTGATCATTTGTCAACTACTGCATGTTCAGTGCAAATAATTAATTTCTACCAGCAGATCAGGCTCAAATCTCCATGGTATTTATATCTTCTATGGACCAAAACAAAAAGTCTGTCTGTATGGTAAAAAAGTTTGTCCACACACCCAATCTCGGATGAAGCTAACATTTTGCACAATAATTTCTTTTACCTGACAACACAAGAATCAATTTTTAAAAAAATATAATCATCTAGTTAATTAACTTTTGATAATTAATTATTTCGTTTGATATCTTGAATTAGGGAATAAAATCGTACTTGACAGATGTGGTGGTATAAGTTGAATTAGTTCCCTTGAAGAATCTATAGCCCTGAGTGAACATTTTTGTATGCATTTTAAAAAAAAGATCATGTACACATTTACAAAGATACCCCCTTCTTCCCTCCCCCTTTTCCCAACTGGTCCAGACAAGTGATACGATCATAGCGCATTAAGAAAGCTAAAAGCTAAAGAAAAATAATTGGTAAAAAATATATCCTAAGCACAGATTTATAAGCCTACAGTCATATAAATAATTACACTACTGATCCCAACTAATTGATACAATGATACTTAATATAGTTTTTTTTTTGTTTTTGTTTTAAGTATTGTGTATCTACTTCTCAAACTATAGTTTTACTCTAAATCAAATACGAGGCTATAATGTAATTATTATTGACAGTGATCTCCTTCCTTATATTTTGAGATCCATTGGTCCAATGCTATGGAACAGATAGACAACTCCTATAGAAAAGCTCCTGATGCTAAGACTTTGATTTATGACTGTTGTCTCCCCCTAGATTAGTTCACGACTCCACTAAAGCACGCACACACACATGCGACTATATAGACATCAATATTCTTGCACATATACACTCACACCAACAGTTCTTGGCGTTGCCTTGAATGTAAATGTTTTTTCAAACCCAGAAACTAGATCAGATGTTAACATCACACACACTCACATACACATACACAAATACATGCATTCATAGACTCTTCATACATACATACAAACATACATAGATGCAGTCAGGGCCGAATTTAAGCAAGTGTAGGCCCCGGTGAAGGATTTTTGTGGAGCCCCCTTTCACTTTTCGAATTCTTTAATAAAAAATCCACATATGGATGAAAACGTTAAAGCCTAAAAGCATGCCCTATGTTAGAAGAAAGAAAATAGAAAATTTGTCAATTTCATCTCATTTTCCTTTTTTAAAAAATAAAATGAGATGAATATGCATATTTTAGTGTTGTTGTTTTTTTAAGTTTAGATTTTAGTTTAGAAGGACCTAGATGGACATACTGCAGTACATCAGGAGGTGCATTCAAACATGACGAGCACGCTAGAAGTGGACACAACTTAACCACGACAGTGTTGCCAACCACAAGATTATTAACTAGTCGCTAAAATGAAATATATATGTGTATATACAGCAATAACCGAAGGGAGGCAACTCAACGAGATATATGTGTGTATTTACGAGAGGACATGACAAACACATAGGACATCTGCCTTGAGCACAGCATCTTCATCTCGGCTCTAGACTTGGGAGGCAATCGTTCCCCTCTTTCCCTAATGTCAACATCCCTGCTAGTCTAGTGTCTAATAGTGCGCACCTTCTGCACTCTCTTGGATGGCGGTGTGCAGGGCAAGGCTATAACATTATATATACTCTAAAGGAAAAAACAACTTACATATTTCTGACCCATCGAAATTCAATTTCTTTTATTTTGTGGACCCCCGCCCTCCCAGAAATCCGGCCCTGCATGCAACCATACATGCATACATACATACATACATACATGCATACATACATACATACATACATACACACATACATACTGTCACAACACACAAGATGATGTCACAATGTGTGCTGTGGTGCCGGGGATTTTACTTGAATTAAAATAGTTGAATAAATGACGATCTAGGAATCACAATAAAAGATTCTTTGTAAAAACACAACTCTGGAACTTTATTTAAATATAAAACGTAAGTACAGCTTATGTACAAGTTACAGATCAACAAGTATAAATAACATTACAAAGGCTTTAAATCAGAGCTTTTAGAAACGTGACTATCTACTATGGAATTCTTTCATCGACTGGCGTTCTTTTTCCCTCGTCAATTCTCTGGCGCTAACTCTTTTAAAAAAATGTCTTTATTTATTTTCAAATCAACCAATAGATTTGCAACATCATAATTACGTCTCGGGTAAAACCTGAGGTGCTGTCAAGGGTCTAGATTTGTGGGGTAATTCCTGAGGCTCAGTCAAGGGTTTATATTTCTATTTACACATAAGCTTTTAAATGTGAAATATACAAATAAATCTATAATGGCATCTGTGACATATTACCCCCCCCCCTCCATTTAGCATTTGTATTGTTATAGAAATGCTCATATGTATTAAAAATATTTAAATAAAATGGTTGAGGTAACATATGACAATGCTCTGAAAAATAAAGTCAACTTGAAGATAACATTAAAAAAAAAATGTAAATGCAGTGTCAGGTATATGAGAATAAAATTATTGATGACTTAGAACACCTGTTTCATTATTCAAGTGGTTATGAAAATGAGACAATATCAAAAGTTGTACAAAGCATAATACTTGAATAAATTAAATCTTGAATTGAATGAGTTACTTCTCTTCATGGTGCTTCATGATAAAATTAAAATATGACATTATAACTCATTTGGTTAGTACTAATGTGAAAATGTGTACAAGGAAAAATATATTGCATATGAAAAATTGACATAGAAAAAATGATGTATACATGACAATCTTCTGAATAATGATA
Organism: Biomphalaria glabrata; assembly: GCF_947242115.1. NCBI lineage: Eukaryota > Metazoa > Mollusca > Gastropoda > Planorbidae > Biomphalaria > Biomphalaria glabrata. The sequence continues at coordinate 76,549,212 of NC_074711.1, forward strand.
CTAAATGTAATACAAATCTTAATATGTGTGAAGCAATGAAGAATTTCAATTATAAGTCATGTATCTGTACTATTGTAATAGGATATATGCAATAATAATAAACCTGAAATAAAATACCAGAAATAAAATGCTCATGATTTAAAAATTAAAATGTCTGATGCATGTCATATGCAAAGATGCTGAAACATAATAAACAAAGTATCTTGAATGAGTGACCTTCCTCAGTGGGTTGCTTGGTGCTGAAAAAAATGTAACATAATCTGATATAGAATTCCTGTGAAAAATGAATAGACAAATTAATTAATTAATTAAATATAACTGGATAATGTTCTTCCTTGACGAGTATGAATGATAATGGATCAAGTGACACTAAATATGGTATAGTACATATATAAAATGTAAGTGTGAAGTTCAGAACCCTTCTGAGTTGCCGTCATGGATGTGTGTACGCGTTTTCTAAACTTGAAGAAAAGGTCTTTCAGTTTATGAAGCTGTTGTCTCCATGTCATAATGATCTCACCGATAATGTCTGATTGAACCGCGTTTGAGTTTGGTGAAAATAAGAACTGTCCGAAACCAAAACTCAATTTTCTGGTTGATGAACTTTGACGCTGTAGAACAATGGTAGCAGAATGCTTTGCATTAGAATGTTCAATAGAGCAATGACTGAACATGTCTGAGTTCAATCGGTCAATACAGCAATGTTGAAGAAGTTCATTTGTTCCTTTCTGAAGAAAAGTTGCCCTTTGAGTGGACGGAGGATGAAACTTGGTGTTGTCAATGTTATTGCTTTCTGAGTTTCTTTCAAACTGCAGTACTGGAAATGTCTCAGAAACACTGGTAAAGAAATCTGCATGGTCTGTAAACACTTTAATGTTCTTCACTGTTTGTAGTGCTATGTCATCCAGAGTGATGACCTTGGGAATGTCAATATGATTTGATGTTGGTAATGAAACATCTATCTCAGGAATGGTTGTCGATGACGTTTCTTCTTCTTCTTCCTCAGGAATAGTTGCTAAGCTTGTAAAATGTTCAACTTCTGCTTTGATGTCTTCATTATCTGTTTCATGGTAATGTTCAAACATATGAACATGAAATACTCTGGTAACCTTGTTGATATTGATTTCATAAAGCAGGTTGGAAATCTTTCTGATGATGTGGAAAGGACCTTGCCATTTGTAAAACAGTTTGTTACTGAAATCTGGTAACAGTAATTTGACTTTATCTCCTTGATCAAAATCATGTGTTCATGTACTATTATTTGACTTTCAATATTCTTTGTTGTAATGGCTTCGTTAGTTGACTCACATTCTTTCAAATGAGGAATACTTGTTTGAGTGTTAGAGTCAAGTTGCATAGTTTTTCTTTTGTCTGGTATAGCCAAAGTTGATTGAGTATAAGTTTCTTTAGTTTCTGCTTCTGGTTCTTGAGACTTGTCTTGATTGTAGCAAAAATGTTCAATGCATATCATAGTATTTGATGCAGATGCAGTCTTATTCAATTCTTGATGTATAAAGTCATCATCAGTGGTTAGGGATGGGAAAGTACTTGGTAGGGACGGGCTTGTATTGTCAGGTAGGGATGGACATGTAGTGGGTAGGGATGGACATGTAGTAGGCAGTGATGTCCCTGTAGATTTACTTGAGTCATGATGCATAGATTCATTGTTGTCAATTCTGGTTTTGTAGTCTTCTTTGTTCTTTGTTTTAGTTATGTTGCTTTTCTTTTGAGTTTGTTTCTTCTCACAATAATCATGTTGACAATGTGAACAATTATTAATGTATTTCTTGACATCTTTGGTCAAGCTAGGCCAATAATATTCTTTGGCAATTCTCTTCTTAGTACTTGTTACACTCATATGTTTGGTGTCATAAAATTCATGCTTTGCTTTGATTATTTGTTGTCTGTACTTCTGTGGTACATATATTTGTTCAATTACATTGTACTTGCGGAAAATATACTTCTTGAGAAATCCATCTTCGAGATATGCTGTACGCTCTCTTAATTGAGCTTTCTGGTATATTCTTGTTAATGTTGCATCATTCTTTTGTTCAGCTTTGAATTCGGTATTTTTCAATTTTAATAATTCTCGTTTTAGTTCTTCTTGCCGTCTTTTGTCATCTTCTCTGTCTATCTCAGCTAATTTATTATCAAACCATCTTTCTCGTTCATGTGAAGGAATATTGAGTTTTTCTGCTAAAGCTATGGCTTCACCTATTATGTCTGTTGTTAAAGTCATGTTACAATGTTCCTTTGTTTGATATTCTCTTTGTTTTTCTGCTTCTTTATCTTATTGACGTATCTTTGTTTGATATTCTTTTTCTTCCTGTCGATGAACCCATTCATCTGGTTTAGGTACTTGTTTTTCTTTAGCTATGTCAAATAATTCTAACCATCTTTGTGTTCTTGTCTTTGGAGACATGTTGAAAAATATACCAACTTGGAATGTAGAAATATAGTAACGTTTTGAATATAACAAATCAATGTTAGTTATGCCGTAACTGGCTATGAAGTATAACTTTGTTTTACAGTAGAAGTACTACTGGAGTCGTATGATTGATATATAGATCTATTGAGCCGAGTACTTTTTACTGGTTTAACAGTTGGTTAAATCTGGTCTTCTGTTTACTTTGTGCCAGACAAATTATTATTTACTGGTCTTCTTTATAATGACTATAATGCCAGTTATTTGCTTTACTGGTCTTTTATATTGCCAGTTATTTGATTTACTGTTCTTTTAATAATGCCAGTTATTATGTATATTGGTCTTATTCCTTTTGCCAATTACATATAATAATAGATTTCGTGAGTTAGACGTAACTCTAACGAAAATCTTTATAAAAGAATTATCGATAACCAACTGACCTGTTAAACACAGAAATTCTGTCCTCCGTTAAATAAGAATGAAGTTCCTTTGAAGAGTTTAGAAATTGGTCCTAGATCTTGAATAAATTTCGTTAGAAGTTGTCCATAAACATTTGTTAGTCGGAGAGTGCCAGATGTCACAACACAAGATGATGTCACAATGTGTGCTGTGGTGCCGGGGATTTTACTTGAATTAAAATAGTTGAATAAATGACGATCTAGGAATCACAATAAAAGATTCTTTGTAAAAACACAACTCTGGAATTTTATTTAAATATAAAACGTAAGTACAGCTTATGTACAAGTTACAGATCAACAAGTATAAATAACATTACAAAGGCTTTAAATCAGAGCTTTTAGAAACGTGACTATCTACTATGGAATTCTTTCATCGACTGGCGTTCTTTTTCCCTCGTCAATTCTCTGGCGCTAACTCTTTTAAAAAAATGTCTTTATTTATTTTCAAATCAACCAATAGATTTGCAACATCATAATTACGTCTCGGGTAAAACCTGAGGTGCTGTCAAGGGTCTAGATTTGTGGGGTAATTCCTGAGGCTCAGTCAAGGGTTTATATTTCTATTTACACATAAGCTTTTAAATGTGAAATATACAAATAAATCTATAATGGCATCTGTGACACATACATACATACATTACATACATACATACATACATACATACATACATACATACATACATACATACATACATACATACGTACGTGCGTACCTACATACATACATACATACATACAACATACATAACATACATACATACATACATACATACATACATACATACATACATACATACATACATGCATACAACATACATACATACATACATACATACATACATACATACATACATACATACAAACATACATACATACACATTGACGTCTATAGATCTATAGATTCTTTCTACATTGCATGCTAGCTCTGTGAGCGACAGACACTATTGAAGACTGTGTATGTTTCTCCCGACACCGCTGCCTGAGTTATAGATTGAATGGCTACTTGCAGCCAATTGTGTCGGCGCTTAATGGGCCAGGCCGATACTTCGCCATCAGCAAAGGCACTCTTGTGATTCTGTTGTTTTTTTTTTCATCTGCCAAGGTTTGTGGCCTTCTTGCTAATTATGCCATTAATTACACGGCTTGTTATAGGATTCGTTATAAATAGTGCCAATAGCTGCAGGTTCAATATCAATATTAATCATATAATTAATAATAGTTAAAACATTAATAAAACTTCGGCTAGAGCTTGTAGTAGTCGAAGAACGAGGGAGCTTTAACCTGATGATAAACTTTTGTGAATTTGTCTCAAGTCTACATATAGACCAACACACTAAATTTTAAGATTGCCAACATGTGATAAGTATTCAAAGAAAATCTGTGACATAGTTATGGCACTGCGTTCTTCCTCTGCTTGCACACCCCTCGTCTCTAATTAAATGTTCTTCAAGTTGAATGTCTAATGTCAGCTGACACCTGGGTATAACGAGCGTGTCACACTTCGTCTGCTTAGGTCACGTGTCAATGACATCGTCATTAAATCCAGTGTCACAAACGCGTTGTGCGCGCATGCGTGTGTGCCCAAGCGTGCTGCTCGCGAGAGTTAGTCGGGGAGTGCGCATGCGTGAGCTTGCCCTGTAAAAATATCTTACAAGTAACGAAAGTGAGAAAAAAAAAGGTTTGGGGGGGGGGGGGGAAGAAATGAATGACCGAAGGTTGTTTGTTCAGCAGACGACCGGGCCAGCAAGGCGGCAAGGGGAGTGCCGTGAAGAATGTCTGTTTCTGTTTCCTTCAGACGTTAAATGAGTTCCTTTCTTGAGCAGGCGATGCCAAGTGTCCAAAATCGATCTTTTTGTCTTATCTTTCAGTGTTTGACACTGAATTATGGGATAGCGGACCGGCGAGTATCGCCATTAAAACAATGAGAGGAGTATGGGTAATATGCTCTAACGGAAAAGCATCGATTACTCTGGCCCACCAGAAATAGACCTTTTATTCAATCATTAAACCTTCCGTGTTCTAATTTTTCTTTCTTCGGGTCTCCTCCATGTAGTTTACCTCAAAGAGGACCTAATCAATTGCAACAGTTTCTGCTTCATTCTCTTCTTCTATGCCATATAATTGCAACCACATTGATTTCAGAGTCTTAAAAAGAAATAATTAACTAAATGGTCTACTTTGGGCTATTTATATATTTGCTATTCGTTGCTAATGTCGATGGCTTTCTTCTTTATTTGTTGATCAAAGAACCACTACTTTGTCCCGTTAGCCCAAGGGAGTTAAGTTTCCTTGAATGACCTAGATTCGTTATCGGAAATTTTTTTGTTAAAGGTTGTTTTAAGGTATCGATTGAGTCCAAATAGAACTGAGAAGATCGATATTCGGTCTGCATCTCGATGATGGAAGAAGATGTGTGTCGTATCGGCCCTGTGTTGAAGGCTTTCATCACAAGTATCTTTTTTTTTTCCTGGGGCTAAATGCGGCCAAGTCGGCCACCTAAGGGGATGAAATCAGGTCATTCGATGAACGTGCGTCCTGTCTGGACATATTGAGTCAACTCCTCTTTCTACTTCTACACAGCGCACACCCCAGGAGGACAACGGCTGAAGACAAATTTGACAGGGGGAAGGTTACCACTGGGGCGCCCCCGGCTGACAAATAGATTAAACTCCAGGGGGTTTCAGAGCGACAGGAAGACGTCATCTCCAATTTTAGAGAAATACCAAAGAATTATTACTAAGACCAACAACTTTTTTTTTTGTATGATGCCTCAAACATCATCTACGTGATGGCAATAATAAACTGTGTTACTTCCCTTGAGGGTCTACGAAAATGTTACAGCATTGATTTTACTTTACCCATGTCCAAGAACGTCCGCGGGAACAATAGACAACGCGAGGATTATCTGACAATAGTTCGTCTTTAATCAGCCAAAGTCATGTTTAGTCCAAGAATGGGGCTGATATGCGAGTAACAAATGAATATACAGCACAAACTAGCCGAGAACATTGTGTTTTTTTTTTCAACATAATACTAATCCATTTATTAGCAAAATATGTCTTTTTTTTTTTTCAACATAATACTAATCCATTTTTAGCAAAATATATGTCTTTTTTTTTTTTCAACATAATACTAATCTATTTTTAGCAAAATATATGTCTTTTTTTTTTTTCAACATAATACTAATCCATTTTTAGCAAAATATATGTCTTTTTTTTTTTCAACATAATACTAATCCATTTTTAGCAAAATATATGTCTTTTTTTTTTTTCAACATAATACTAATCCATTTTTAGCAAAATATATGTCTTTTTTTTTTTTCAACATAATACTAATCCATTTTTAGCAAAATATATGTCTTTTTTTTTTTTCAACATAATACTAATCCATTTATTAGCAAAATATGTCTTTTTTTTTTTTCAACAGAATACTAATCCATTTTTAGCAAAATATATGTCTTTTTTTTTTCAACATAATACTAATCTATTTTTAGCAAAATATATGTCTTTTTTTTTTTTTACATAATACTAATCCATTTTTAGCAAAATATATGTCTTTTTTTTTTCAACATAATACTAATCCATTTTTAGCAAAATATATGTCTTTTTTTTTTTTCAACATAATACTAATCCATTTTTAGCAAAATATATGTCTTTTTTTTTTTCAACATAATACTAATCCATTTATTAGCAAAATATGTCTTTTTTTTTTTTCCACATAATACTAATCCATTTTTAGCAAAATATATGTCTTTTTTTTTTTTCAACATAATACTAATCCATTTTTAGCAAAATATCTGTCTTTTTTTTTTTCAACATAATACTAATCCATTTTTAGCAAAATATATGTCTTTTTTTTTTTCAACATAATACTAATCCATTTTTAGCAAAATATATGTCTTTTTTTTTTCAACATAATACTAATCCATTTTTAGCAAAATATATGTCTTTTTTTTTTTCAACATAATACTAATCCATTTTTAGCAAAATATATGTCTTTTTTTTTTTTCAACATAATACTAATCCATTTATTAGCAAAATATGTCTTTTTTTTTTTTTTCAACATAATACTAATCCATTTTTAGCAAAATATATGTCTTTTTTTTTTTCAACATAATACTAATCTATTTTTAGCAAAATATATGTCTTTTTTTTTTTCAACATAATACTAATCCATTTTTAGCAAAATATATGTCTTTTTTTTTTTCAACATAATACTAATCCATTTTTAGCAAAATATATGTCTTTTTTTTTTCAACATAATACTAATCCATTTTTAGCAAAATATATGTCTTTTTTCTTTTCAACATAATACTAATCCATTTTTAGCAAAATATATGTCTTTTTTCTTTTCAACATAATACTAATCCATTTTTAGCAAAATATATGTCTTTTTTTTTTCAACATAATACTAATCCATTTTTAGCATAATATATGTCTTTTTTTTTTCAACATAATACTAATCCATTTTTAGCAAAATATATGTCTTTTTTTTTTTCAACATAATACTAATCCATTTTTAGCAAAATATATGTCTTTTTTTTTTTTTCAACATAATACTAATCCATTTTTAGCAAAATATATGTCTTTTTTTTTTCAACATAATACTAATCCATTTTTAGCATAATATATGTCTTTTTTTTTTCAACATAATACTAATCCATTTTTAGCATAATATATGTCTTTTTTTTTTCAACATAATACTAATCCATTTTTAGGAAAAATATATGTCTTTTTTTTTTTCAACATAATACTAATCCATTTTTAGCAAAATATATGTCTTTTTTTTTTTTCAACATAATACTAATCCATTTTTAGCATAATATATGTCTTTTTTTTTTCAACATAATACTAATCCATTTTTAGCATAATATATGTCTTTTTTTTTTTCAACATAATACTAATCCATTTTTAGCATAATATATGTCTTTTTTTTTTCAACATAATACTAATCCATTTTTAGCATAATATATGTCTTTTTTTTTCAACATAATACTAATCCATTTTTAGCAAAATATATGTCTTTTTTTTTTTCAACATAATACTAATCCATTTTTAGCAAAATATATGTCTTTTTTTTTTTTTCAACATAATACTAATCCATTTATTAGCAAAATATGTCTTTTTTTTTTTTTTCAACATAATACTAATCCATTTTTAGCAAAATATATGTCTTTTTTTTTTCAACATAATACTAATCTATTTTTAGCAAAATATATGTCTTTTTTTTTTTTCAACATAATACTAATCCATTTTTAGCAAAATATATGTCTTTTTTTTTTCTTCAACATAATACTAATCCATTTTTAGCAAAATATATGTCTTTTTTTTTTTAACATAATACTAATCCATTTTTAGCAAAATATATGTCTTTTTTCTTTTCAACATAATACTAATCCATTTTTAGCAAAATATATGTCTTTTTTTTTTCTTCAACATAATACTAATCCATTTTTAGCAAAATATATGTCTTTTTTTTTTTAACATAATACTAATCCATTTTTAGCAAAATATATGTCTTTTTTCTTTTCAACATAATACTAATCCATTTTTAGCAAAATATATGTCTTTTTTTTTTTTTCAACATAATACTAATCCATTTATTAGCAAAATATGTCTTTTTTTTTTTTTCAACATAATACTAATCCATTTTTAGCAAAATATATGTCTTTTTTTTTTCAACATAATACTAATCTATTTTTAGCAAAATATATGTCTTTTTTTTTTTCAACATAATACTAATCCATTTTTAGCAAAATATATGTCTTTTTTTTTTCTTCAACATAATACTAATCCATTTTTAGCAAAATATATGTCTTTTTTTTTTTAACATAATACTAATCCATTTTTAGCAAAATATATGTCTTTTTTCTTTTCAACATAATACTAATCCATTTTTAGCAAAATATATGTCTTTTTTTTTTCTTCAACATAATACTAATCCATTTTTAGCAAAATATATGTCTTTTTTTTTTTAACATAATACTAATCCATTTTTAGCAAAATATATGTCTTTTTTCTTTTCAACATAATACTAATCCATTTTTAGCAAAATATATGTCTTTTTTTTTTCTTCAACATAATACTAATCCATTTTTAGCAAAATATATGTCTTTTTTTTTTTAACATAATACTAATCCATTTTTAGCAAAATATATGTCTTTTTTCTTTTCAACATAATACTAATCCATTTTTAGCAAAATATATGTCTTTTTTTTTTTTTCAACATAATACTAATCCATTTATTAGCAAAATATGTCTTTTTTTTTTTTTCAACATAATACTAATCCATTTTTAGCAAAATATATGTCTTTTTTTTTTCAACATAATACTAATCTATTTTTAGCAAAATATATGTCTTTTTTTTTTTCAACATAATACTAATCCATTTTTAGCAAAATATATGTCTTTTTTTTTTCTTCAACATAATACTAATCCATTTTTAGCAAAATATATGTCTTTTTTTTTTTAACATAATACTAATCCATTTTTAGCAAAATATATGTCTTTTTTCTTTTCAACATAATACTAATCCATTTTTAGCAAAATATATGTCTTTTTTTTTTCTTCAACATAATACTAATCCATTTTTAGCAAAATATATGTCTTTTTTTTTTTAACATAATACTAATCCATTTTTAGCAAAATATATGTCTTTTTTCTTTTCAACATAATACTAATCCATTTTTAGCAAAATATATGTCTTTTTTTTTTTTTTCAACATAATACTAATCCATTTTTAGCAAAATATATGTCTTTTTTTTTTTTCAACATAATACTAATCCATTTTTAGCAAAATATATGTCTTTTTTTTTTCAACATAATACTAATCCATTTATTAGCAAAATATATGTCTTTTTTTTTTTTTCAAGTAGAGAAAATGTCTATTGAAAATAACTTAGTAGTCTGACTACTTTTAGTCATAATGGCGATATACATTGAAAAGAAACAAACTAATGATGGGGTTTGTATAAAGTTATAACGATTATGTTAATAGCTTGGATTTCAGACCTTTACAAAGTTCGGCTTAGGGAAAGACAAAATAAAACAATGGCATTAAGATTCTATTAATGATATCTTAACAAACTATTTCCACTAACCACTTCGGCACTTCGGTAAAGCAACGAGGTTCCGCACCGTGTGGTCCCGGGCTCGAATCCTGGTGAAGACTGGCCATTTATTTTTTTATTTCGGGATCTTTAGACTAAGACTAAGACTAAGACTGCTTTATTGATCCTTACGGAAATTTGTTGTGATTACAAGGACTCGTTTCTCATATAAGACAACACAACAGAAAAATACACATAAATACAACAGACACAACATAAAGAGTTCATTCAGCGACTACACACAGGCATCTTGGTGCTTTTCATGTTCCTGATCAACGAGAGGCGGTGAAAAAAAAAAAAGTACGAACTAGTTTTTGCAGTCGCCCACTTCGCGACGACCTGATGTAGTTCTGATAGAGCGGGTGGCCGTTGTTTTCCAAGATTTTTTCGATTTTCCTTAGACACTTTTGTTCAAAAAGTTCCTTTAAATATGGTATTTTCATGGTAATGTTGTGAGTGTAATTTTTGATGCCCTTTTTATGATGTTTTCTAGACGTCGCAACAGGTTAGATGAAGCGTTGCCTTGCCAACAAGTTATTCCGTATGTTAGCAGATTTTGTATAGTCGCGCCGTAAAAAGTATCTAGGATCTTCTTGTTTAGCTTAAAGCTATTGAGTTTGTATAGAAAAAATAGTCGCTGGGCTGTTTTCTTTGTCAGAGTTCCAAGGTGGTCTACCCATGAAAGTTTGCTATTAATGATTTTTTAAACGCCTAGATATTTATATTCCTTTACTTGTTCTATAGATGTTGTGTTTATTTGCAGTTCACGTATAGTTTGTTTTTTCTTTCTGAAATCTGTTATAAGTTATTTAGTTTTTGTGACATTCAGTTCTAGAAAGTTGTCGGTGCACCAGTTTGTAAACTCTTCTATCAAACTTCGATAGTGAGTTTCGTCTCCTGAAATAAGACCGACTATGGCAGTATCATCAGCGAATTTAATGAGTTTAACTGAGTCATAGATGCTTCTTATGTCATTAGTGTAAAGAGTGTACAGTACAGGAGAAAGTGCAAAACCTTGTGGAGCACCCGTACATAGTACTCGAGTTGACGATTTGGTGTTGTTGACTTTAACATACTGGGGACGAGTGGTTTAAAAGTTTAGAACCCATGCTTGTACGTAAGGGCTGACATTTAAGTTATTCAGTTTGTTTATCATTAGATGTGGCTGTATGGTATTGAAAGCCGAGGAGAAATCTACAAAGAGGACTCGTGCATATGTTTTGGGTGTATCAAAATGCTAATAAAGCTGGCCCAAATGCAATAGAATTGCATCCTCAGTTCCCCTAGCTGGCTCTGAGTCGACCCAGCGATAATGGTTACGTTAGTTAGCCGTAGTGCTGGCCACATGGCACCCTCGTTAGCTAAACATCACAAGGAAAACTTTACTTTACATCGGAGAGTTATTTTAAAACAATATTAAGGAATTTTCCCCCTAGCTTTCACTGGAAGACACAATTAACATATCCTCTAAATGAGTCTAAACTTAGTGGAAGGCTAAACTTACAAACAAAGCTAGAAAAACATTTCAACTCTATGTCTTGAAAGAAAATACCCCATTTATAAAAGTTGTAGAGCGATTGTGTTTCTATTAATAACTAATGAATGTAAGATTTAAAAAAACAGTTAACATTTTTCCCCCGCCCCCCGCCCCCCGCCCCTCCCTGGTTAAGCGAATATATAGATCTACGACACTTTATCACTTTATAATATTCCAATGATAGGACTAGAGTTTTCCCCCTTGTGGTCAACGAGCTAGTCATTCTTTTCTCAGCGATATACATCAACTGTTACATTTCTTTGAAAATCGTTAGAGCCGTTTTTTGAGAACCGTGTCCAGGTTCCGGGTTCCTCCATGAAGTTGTGATTTGAATAGAGGTTGTTGTTTTAAAAAAATAAAAAAATAAAAATAAGATGAGAATATATTTCCTTTTGCTTATCTTCATGTTGACGAATGTCATAAATGTACGGTCAAATATCTTCACGGCATTGTGAATTCTCTGGAGGGTTACGTAATTGAATACGTTTATGAGCTCTTGGGAGAACTGAATAGTCAACGGACCAGTTATTTAGTTAACTAATAATCTGACTATCCATAGTTTGCAAAACCAAAGAATTATTAAATAGCCTTTTATCACAAATTATAATAATGGATTTTTTTATGAGAGTCTCTTTAGTGTCAAGTCGATCGCTGTGACAGGTTTAAGTTGGAATAGAAAGACTATCTTAGAAGCTATGTACGCGTTATACTTTAGGTCATTCACAGACCAACATGAATAGGCTGTAATGTTAGAGACGTAATCCCATGGTAAGCCAGTTTACTTTTATGAACTGAACAGATCTATATTTATAGCGAGGTTGAATGGTTTACAGAACATAGACAAACGGATCTATTCTACAGTCAAACTGGAAATTCCAAAACAAACAAATACCCTCTACATTCAGTGATACCTTAATCCTTACACACACACACACACACACACACACACACACACACACACAAGGAGACACACACACACACACACACACACACCTACACACAAGGAGACACTACACAATGCTCCACTTGTTAGCTTACCTCAGCAGGTTGCTTCAAGAGGTGTTTGCCCTCAATAAATATTTTCAAGCTCACCTGTAAAGATAGAAAACATACAATAATATATATCTATAACTATATCTAAATTATCTATCTATATCTATATATATTCGTATATTTATATTTCATATTTACACGTTTTAAGCTACAGAAGTTATTTTTAAAGAAAAAAATAAGCCAAATTTAAGAATTGCGGGCTATTTTCAAAATTCTATTAAATCTTGGCTGAAAGTATTTTCTTTGATAATATTGTGCACTTGTGCATCTCATTTTTTTAAAAGCGTGTTGTACGCAAAACATTTTTAAACTGAAGTCTAATTATAATGCTAACTGTAACTCCAGGGCCGGCCTTATGCCGATTAGACCAATTGCTCCAACTGGGCCCCGCAATTTACATTAAACATATCACCACCAGTCATGGCTCTTGTCACAGGCTTTAAAAGAAGTGGGATTTAAAGGGTTAACATATTTAGTATATGTCTATTGTACTTTATAAAACCCACAGGCACCTATTGCGTTTGAGTTGCTTCCTATGCATGTTGTATAACGAATGTTGGTATAATGATATAATTACTAGTAATAGTTGTTATTGTAAAAGTAAGGAGAAGAAGGGGGCATTGCAAGCGTCCATTAAATTTGGGCCCCGCAATTCGTAAGGTCAACTCTGTATAATTCACCGATGAAGAGTTTTGAGTGGATAATTTTTCACTAGCTATAAATGTTCACATAAAAACAGTACATGCACACATATAAATATATTTATGACGCGGAACTTTCCTGCTCTTTGTTTCAGACTTCGAGGCAAAGAGATCAGCCAAATGGAAAGAAAAAAAATGGTAAAAAAACACCAACAAAAACAACAAAGAACAAAAGTAACACTACAGCAATAGACAAAGATCGGACTTCACAAGTTCACAGCCCTCTGGGTGTTCATTAAAATAAGATTACACTCATCTTCAACCACGACGGAGGAGCTTGTAGGTTTGTGCGTCTGTCATTGTCTCAAAAACTGATTTTTTTGCATTTTCCTGATAGGACTAGATTTATTTAGTTATGACTGCTAGCCTTATGGATAATTGTTGAGTGAAATCATCACTAAAGGGCAATCCCTATATATAGGCGGTCTGTGACATATTGAAAAGAATAGAACCGCTGATATCAATAATATTTCTAACATGACCTTTCAGTGCCATGATGTGTTTGCTAAAGAGAGTGCCAGTGAGATACTATGAACGAAATGACAGTGTTTTGGTGGAGTATAAAACTTCTTGCTACTCTCAACATTTTATGCGGAACTAAACATGTAATGAACTAAAGAGTAGCGGAGATGGAGGCGGACTGACTGATTTATTTCAGAAACAGATTGCTAATATAGGCCAAGTGACCCTTCTTGACCGTTCCAAGTATACACACACGCACGCACGCATGTCTGGTCAGCCAGACTTGTGATTACATGAAACAGGGACTCACCTCGACCATGAAGATGGACAGGATGGCCAGACTCAGGGCGTGCAGCACGTGCTCCGCCTTCTCCTTGTTGGTGTGATGGTGGTGGACGCCGTGGTGGGACGAGTTGCCCGTACTGTCAACACAACAGAGCATCAGCAGTGTCATCAGGCAGTGTCATCAGGCAGGAAGGGAAGGTGGGGGGGGAGAGATTTTTAATATAACATGATTTATAAAGTCTGACAAATGAGATATTCTTGGTACAAGTCACGTGATACTCTTTAAAAAAAACGACAATCTACGCAGTTTAAGAAGAGCGCACATGATTACATACGTCATTGCACAGAACTCTGGGTAAAAGTGAGAGATAATAAAGACAAAGAGTGAAATATCTTACTGTAAACAAGTATTACGTGTCAAGGTCCCAAGAGAAGTGTAAACAGTACGGTTTTTATAAATTGGCTTATCGTAGCTTCTAGTCTTCTTTATAGAAAAGTAAATATGTTGGGAAACTAATAAAAAATGAAAAACTTGTATTCCATTTCCGATACTAGAAGCTTCGGTTTAAAAAAACTATATATAGAGAGAAGAAGGGCTTGTGTCAGGGTCAAGACTGTGTCTTTTCAGTTTTAATCTTACACTAATTTGGTAAATAGATTGTTATTTTTAATTACAAAGTTTATTATTGCTTGATATATTGTGGTTATTCAGTCTAAAAATGATTTGTGCTTGGAGGATTAAAACATTCTGTTTCTCCATCTAAACAATAATCTCCGGTTTACAATTGAGGAATCAGATTTCCCTCCTGAGTAAGTCTAGACGTATCCACCACTTAAGTGCAACACTTACAAATTCTTATGTGTGTTACTTGAGTCAGATCATAACATCTATACTAACACTACAATCTCGGTGTATAACGGATGAGGAGTCTCTTCTAAGACCACAATCGCATGACATGAACTACATGTACCTCAACATCTTCAGCAACGTTTAGCTAATCTTCACGCTGTTTTTTTTTACTTATGTTTTATCGTTTCACTAATGTAATCACTAAATACTGTAAGATAAACATTTGAACTATACTCATAAAGTGCAACAGCTTCTTATGATCACACAAAAACGTGCATTTGTTTGGAAAACTAAGAATTGGTTTATTTTATGCACATGTGTATAAACCATTTTTAATAAACATTTATGATGTAAGTACGTGCTTACCAATCTATATATATAACCTCTAGAATATGAAAGAGTTTGGACACCACGTAATGGAAAGATCACTCCTTTATTTCTGCAAATCGGACGGACTAGAGTTACTCCACGTATTTTTAGAGGCGAAACAAAAAAAAAAGAGTGTGTGTGTGGTGGGGGGGGGGGAAACAAGTAGTATTTACCCGTCACTAAATAGCAAGGCCGGACTTAACCGTTGTGACCAAGAAGTCATGGAAAGAGAGCAAGTAATCTACATTGTATTCACCCGTCACTAAATAGCAGGGCCGAACTTAGCCATTGTGGTGTCCTATGCGAAACAGATTTTGCGGGCCCAGTTTGGGTAGGGATACGGATAATAAGTGAAAATTAAAGAGTTTGTATTAGAATATAAATTGGTCTTTGCATTTTATTCTTTTTTTTCTACGTACTGAATTACTTTACGAGCCTTGCGTGTAGCGAAGTCATACAGTATCTCATAATAATTCTGTTTCCTACATAGATCACGCTCAATATCAGAATTACCAAATGTTTCAATGTATCTATACGAGAATTGTTGACCGCAAGTAATTCTTCATTAGTTTGAGGCGCGAGAAGCTTCTTTCACTGATTCCACAATTACGGGTATAGCATAATGCCATTTTTTTTATCGCGCGTAGGATTGTCGTTTTCCATATTGAATGACACCGCAAATGACAATTTTTGTCTGTATATTTCAGGAAATTTGTATGAGTTTTCAAAAGATTTTAATAATTTCCGGATATTTCCAGGACTTTTTCGTATATTTTGCAATTTTAGGAAGTTTCCAGGAGCTCCTGGTAAATTGACAGAAGGCCTCTGGAAATCTGTTATAAGTTATACAATGGTTTAATTTAATAATTTATACACCTAGAATTAGCGAGGATCCTATGAAAGTTCGGGTCCTATGAAAATGCGGGTCCCACTGCGGTCGCATAGGTTGCAGTGGCCTAAGGCCGGCCCTGCAAAATAGCATAGTATTTCATAAAACACTCCTAATAGGAAATTATAAAAGCAATTTTACTGTGAAGTTTTATGCTTTGTAATATGTGCTTACAATGGACTCGCACTCCCCCAGGGACCACCGAAGACAAGCTTTACACTCCAATTCGCTTTAGTATCTTGCTCTATATGACATTTAGTGTTGATTTCGTACACTGTCTAAAGCAGTATTTCTTCATTTCAACATGTCAATTTTGACTTAGTGTAGTGTAGAAACTGTAGATCTTATTTTTGGGGGGAAAATACTCTAGCTTCCTGGTAACTAATAACCCACTGCTGTAGTAGACAATAGAGATAATTTTCAATTCCATTTAATCACCTCTTTATAACTCACGACTTTTATTTTTAAAGTATTTTTTCCATCACTTTCACTTATCCCTTAGTCCTCCCCCCCCCCCCCCAAAAAAAAATTAATACATGAATATCAATGTCCAAAATGACCATCTTCATGATAGAAAGCGTGTACATAATGTCTCTGAAACTCTATGATTTAATATCTCCCTAGACATTAACAGAGACACAATGGAAGTTAGTAATAATATTGATTTTATATGCCTGTTACTCATATGTATATTAATGGCGCGTTCTTTTCTTGAGAGAATTCCTACTTGTAGATCATTGCGACCTTATGACGTAGATGACAAGGAAGTGTAAGAGAAAAAAAAGGAGGAGGTGGGTGGGGTAATGTTGACGAAATGGTAGGCGTTGAAGGGACATTAATCCAAGAGAAAAAAGAACTAATGCGTGCAATGTTTCTTAACGTTGCGGAATGACGTCTTCACAAATTTTTCGAATCTGTTAGAAAGACTTTTTTCTTTACAAAGCTTATATCAACTCAATCTGTCTGTCTGGTCAAAAGTTTGCACACGTTATTTCTCCGACACCCCATCTTGGACCAAGCTGAAAGTTTTTGAACAATTTTTTTTTAAAATGACAACACGGGTAGTTTTTTAATTTCGTTACTGACTGCACGCTTTGCAAGAGATCAATAGAATGTGGAAGTGGTTAGAGGTCCAGAATGTGAAAGTGGTTAGAGGTCCTGATTGTGGAAGTGGCTAGAGGTCCAGATTGTGGAAGTGGTTAGAGGTCCAGATTGTGGAAGTGGTTAGAGGTCCAGATTGTGGAAGTGGTTAGAGGTCCAGATTGTGGAAGTGGTTAGAGGTCGAGATAGTACTGGAAGTGGTTAGAGGTCCAGAATGTAATGGAAGTGGTTAGAGGTCCAGATTGTAATGGAAGTGGTTAGAGGTCCAGAATGTACTTTCAATAATGCTTTTGTTGGAGGAATACTTCTACAGACTAAAATATGAAATACTTTAAGTAGGGACTCACTCAAGCACTGGTTTACACATATTGGTGAATAAAGCAATCTATATCCATCAATTATTATCTGTCTCTGTGTCTGTACCTCTTTTTCTCTCTCTCTCTCTCTTTCTCCAACTCTTTCTCTCTCTCTCTTTCTCTCTCTCTTTCTCTCTCTCTCTCTCTTCTTTCTTTCATTAACTAGCCCAAAACAAAGATGGCTGAAAATCTATGGTTGCCTCATTATTCTTATGGTCAGTTATTGATTTTATTTCCCGAGGCATCCACCCACTAGTCATGCTATGGACAGTTTATCATGATGACAATTACATGGCCATTTAAGGGTAACTCTGTTATGATCTCCCTTGTCGTGGTTTTGTTGATTAACCTCAAACGTACGTCTACCCCACACTTTGATGTACTTTGTGATCTATTCATCACATTAGCATTACTGTCACGTTAGATAGTGGTCTAGAGAAAGTGGTAGATCGTTAGTGAGAGACTTTGACTTAAATAAGAGGTTAGTGTTTGACCTAAGGAAATGGATGGACTAGCACTAGAGTTGAATAACTGATCAGATTTTGTTTGGTGTAAGGCACAAATCGTAAGACACATTTCATGACGGATAATAAAGATTATTATTATTATTATTATTATAATTATTATCACATTAACGTTATGAGGGTTATCTATGATCTTTCAACTTCAACTATAACCTAGGACTTTCAACTGCTTTGAAGGAAACATCTTCCTGAGACTCACTGTTACATCAACACTTTTAACAGCTTTGAACGACACATCTTCCTGAGACTCCCTGTGACATTACATTGTAATCTCTTCACTTGTTAACTCGATCATACCCCCGCCCCATCTTTTTTTTTTTCATTCATGCTTACAGATTCATTCTTAAACTACACAATGGAAATAATTGACCAATCAAATTTCTTCTTCATACTTTGAAATCATGGTCGGATGAAGACTGGACAGAGGCATACAAGATTCTATAAGAGAGAGAGAGATGGGGAGAGAGGTCAATAAAGAGAGAGAGAGAGTAAAAGAAAAGAGAAAGAGAAAGTAAGAAGCAATAAATAAATGAAACAAAAACATAAGCACATTTAAAGAGGAAGATAAAAACAAACGATGTAACGCTGACATGTATGTGAGTACTAGAGGGGTATATGTAAATGTTGTCACATTATTCTAACATTGTTAGTAGTATAATCCATCAACCAAGTAATAACCTCATAGATGAAGTGTATTCAAAATGATGTAAGTGATGACACGCTTCAATTGGAACTAACATGGTGTAAGGTATCTGTAAATTCCAAAGACTTCTCACACTTTCACACATAAACCTCCACCGTTCTCACTTCACATAGTGATGTCTTCAGAGCACTGCAGCAATCTGTTCATAAATGTCTTTACTGAGATCTACTTTCCAACTTTAAAGAACTTAAAGAGGAAGTATGTCCTTTACAGATGGTAGTAGCAGATTAACTCTTTGGCTCCGCACCAACGCACAGGGCGTTGATTTTAAAAAAGGGGAAAAAAGTCGGACCAACGCTGGGGGCATCGGCTATTTCAAATTTTTTTTTTTCGTTTCCATTTCTCCAATTCTTGTTTTTTATTGCTTAATGTTTATCTAGAATAGTTTCCCTTTGCTAAACATCCGGAATTTCCTTCATTTAACGTGTTTTTATTTTGTACGAAGTTTGTAAAGAGATGACATTTATTTTTTCTGTGTGCGTGTTTTTTTTAATATGGAGCTTCAACCAAGGCCATATAAACTTTGTAGATCTAAATATTTCTTTGATAAAGAAGTATAAGAATTCAGATGACAGTGGTTTTGTTTCATCTGATGGTGATATTGATAAATCTAATTATCTAGATCTAGTAAATTAATTTATAGGTCTAGACCTAGGCCTAGGCCTAGTAATGATGAAGTTTATTAGCTGATGAAGCAGCTCCACCCCCAGCTAATGTTCAATGTAGATCTAGAACTAGTTTAGCTGTCTCTACATTATCTAGATCTAAATCTAATCAGATAGATGTAGATCTCTAGATCTATCATCTAGGCACTGAAACAGAACAATTTCAGATTTATTCCACCAAGAAATTGGGTTGTCAACCTAGACTTAGTCAGCACTGCATCTATTGAGATGGAATGTTTTTTTCATTGACAATCACATTGTTGATAGTCTTGTTAGCAAAATAAATAGCTATGCTGACCATAGGATTAAATGGAACACCCCTGCTAGAATAAGATCCATTTTCAGAGAATGGAGACCTATAACTATAAAGAAAGACAGAGTATGTAAACACTTTGGGTCAGGGAGAACGGTTTATGTTTGCGCTGGATGGGAGTCGAACCCACACATTCATATTGACTGCTTCCATGAATATCACAACTAGAAGGAATATTTATATACTAAGTACATGAAGAACTTTAGAAGAAAATACTATAAATATATATATGCTGTACAGTTGGACTAGTTTTAGGGTAAAAGTGTTTTGTTCCAAGCCTGTTGCTTTTTTTATGGGCTTTTTCGTTAAAGTAGTGACATTGGATTATTAGTTCCAGTTTATTATTTTTTGCATCTATTGCTGTTTCTTCTGTGGTGTTCTGTAAACAAATGGATAAAAATGAGAAAAAAAGCTATTTCAATTCAATTTGAACAATAAATTTCTTTAAACATGCACTTGGATGGATATTTTCAATGTCAGTTGGTGAGTTTTTCATTTTTAATTTTTATATTCAAAACCCAAAATTACAAAAACAACATAAATTGCAAACTAGAAAACATAAGAAATGGAAAGAGCATCCATTTCTCTTTAATTCTATATCAAGTTTTTTATTTTCCAATAATAAATAAAAAAGTTATACAAGTTATATCGAAGCAAAGTAGCGCACTCTGAAATGGCGGAAAAATTAATTCCGTCCAAAAGTGGCAAATAATTCCGAATTAATTCCGGAGCCAAAGAGTTAAAAGGCTATCGCTGAGATTGTGCCATCAATTCTCAGCACGACGGGTTCGACTCTCTCCATCGCCACCTCATGTGCGCACTGCATCATTTTCGGGGAGTAATCTCGGTGTGCCTCGGTGTGTCACTTCATCTTATCTTATCTTATCTTATCTTATATAATACAGACGTTACTTCAAAAAAGAAGATGATTACGTCCTACGCGTCATGCATCTTGTCAAGCAATGACCTAATTTCTGCTGTCACTTGTTTTCCTGGCTGGCTCAGGCAACCCATTCCATGCTCTAATAGCACTAGGGAAGAAGGAGTATTTGTACAAATTTGTTCTAGCATATGGAACGAGCAATGTGCCTTTATCTTTGTGTCTTTCGAGTATCTTATTAGATTTCGATTTGTAGTTGAAGATTATGGATCAGTGTTTTATGTATAATTGCTACTTTACTTTTGAGTCTTCTGTCCTAAAGGCTTTCTAAATTTAGTGATTTTACTAAATGTGTTACTCTAATCAAATGTGAATGAATATGCGTTTGTTATGAATCTCACTGCTCTATTTTGTGTCTGTTCCAGTTTCTAAATGTTTTCTTGAGTTGAGGGGTCCCACTACTGTTCCTTTCAAAGGGCTGGAAAAGGCGCAATGAAAAGCACATATCGATCCATCTGTTTTAGAGGAATCGAAGAAAATTAAGTGGATACAAAATGGCAAGCCGAGCCTTCAAGGACCTGAACGCTAAGCGATTGTCCACAGCGTACGTGATAATACTAAACAAGAATTTCCTTTTTCCATTGTCCAATGATGAGATGATCTTGGCGGCTTAACGAGGAACAACAATTTGACCTCTAGACTGTTGTCATTGTGCTCTACTAGCTAATGGCCCCCGGCCATGCCTTGCGTAATTAAGGTCAAGTAGTTCTGTATTGCCAGTTCCGATGACGTCATGCGGTGGTCATCTTATTCCATTCTTTCTCTATCCCAAGTGCTGGTCTGTGATTATTGATTCCCCAGATGCCCGCTGTCCACCCTTGTCAACAGTACGTGGTCCAATAACTCCCCCCTGCTCTTACTTCCGGTGTTTAATCTTTGTCCTTTTTTTTTCCAGAAAATGGGGGGAGGGGGAGGGGGAGAAAGCGAGTTAACTCTTGCTTTCCAAAGGTAGGCTACTTTAATTTCCACGTTGAAAAGTAATTCATTTAATTCCTTTTAGACTCAGACTTTCTGTCCTTACTTTTCATTTTAAATCAGATCACACAGACATTCACAAAGTATTTCTAGAGAGTTTCTTTAAAATGTGGGCTTATGTCAGCAGATTTAGAAGGAGATAAAATACATGATGTATATGATTATATATAGATCTAGATCTGCATTGAGATTTCTCTAAGAATGTGTTTTCGTTTCGTACCTAGCTATGGAGCTGATAGACTAATTAAACTAAATGACTGAACTGTTAACATTTGAATGTTGTAATTTGAAATGTAGCGGCGTCAAATATTTCAAATCTACATTTTAAAAAGTAAAAGAGGAAAATAACAAATAACAGAGTTTTTTTTTAATGAGAGTTTTTCCTTTATGAAGCTATTGACGTTTTTGTAGAGG
This sequence comes from Biomphalaria glabrata, assembly GCF_947242115.1. Lineage (NCBI taxonomy): Eukaryota > Metazoa > Mollusca > Gastropoda > Planorbidae > Biomphalaria > Biomphalaria glabrata. Next base: position 76,571,340 of record NC_074711.1, read on the forward strand.
CGATTATTTGACTCTAAATAACAAATGAATGTTAGATTTAACCCAAAAAAAAAAGAAACATTTTTAACCCGCCTAGTCCCCCCCCCCCCCTCGAGAAAAAAAAATCCTCTTAATCGTATATCTTCTCAGAGTATATAAAATTCTTGTTTATTGATACAGATCCAGACATGGATACATTAAACGACGGTATTCTAGAGACGAATACTGGATTAGATATATGGTATCAAAGATTCTAGTTCGGTGCTAGGCCTAGAGATCCAGGACTTACACGACCGTGCGCAAAATGTGCCTAAGCGTTTATTTATTTATTTAAATCTTTAATCAACACATGCGGGAATACCCGCTGACGTTAAAGTGAAGATTGTCTAGACTTCAATATCAAATTTAATTTTAAGAAAATTATTTATGATTTTAACAATTTTTACGGTCAAACCCGAGTTTTCCCTGTGTGGCCAATTAGCTTTTTCCCAAACTTATACATAAAATATTCAATTTCTAGGAAAATCGTTATGACCTTTTTGTTTTGGCTTCTTACCTTTTTTCTTAATCCCGTTTAGAATTTACAAACTGATAAGAGGAATTATATTTTTTAAAAAGTCTCCCACTTACGACGTATATCTCCACCACAAAAGATGAACAAATGGTCACTACTGAGAGCTAAGAACAAAAGATGAAAACAAATGGTCACTAATGAGAGCTAAGAACAAAAGATGAAAACAAATGGTCACTAATGAGAGCTAAGAACAAAAGTGGGTAAGACTCTCAATGTTAACAAACTCAAGCCAGTAGATCGACAAGAAACCGAAGACAAACTGCTGGTTACATTAATAGAACTTATGTATTTGTCATAAATGCCTTTTTTTTTTTCATCATTCGAAATATATGAAATTAAGAAGGTTCAGAAAGCCAGTCCTAAATCTAAAATGCACAGTTCTCCACACATTTATTCTAATACAAGAAGAACATTTAAAACATTTTGTACAAAAGAGACACAACTTCGTTTATACAACTTATAGAGCGATTGGTTTTCTCTTGATAGCTAATGAATGTTTGATTAAAAGACAATGGAATTTTTTCCCCAGCCAAATTTAAATTTGTTTCTTTTTTTTATTTTTTATTAATTTAAAAAATTATAACGATCAAACTAGAGTTTTCCCCATGTGGCCAACAAGCTAGTAATTCTTTTCTCAGCGATATCTACATCAAGTATAAAATTTCTAGGAAAATCGTTAAAGCCGTTTTTGAGGTTCGTATCCAGGTTCCAGCCTTCACCATCCATGAAGTTGTGAATCGAATAAAGGCATTGTAATGTGTGCTCTGGCACCATAGACCTGTTTCTGTCTCTAGATAAAGTAGTCTGTGTATAGCTTTGAAAAACACTATAAAAAGATCACACACTAAAATTTTCCTATTTCGGAACATTAATTTCAATGAGATAGTCTATCTCATCTCCATAAATATTCACCATTAGACTTAGTTAGATATACATTACAAATGTATATAATTCATTATGTGATACATCTAACTATTGCTTGTGGGGGTCAATACAAGCGTGTATGTGTGTATGTCTTTATAAATATTAATTACTTCTTACAAATAATTAGGAGAGTTGTTGAACTTCGCATAGACAACTAATTAGTTACTTTGCTTCAACACGTGATATTCGCGAGACATGACAGATTTTATTAAGTCAGTGTCAGAGGTGAAAGGTGAAGAGTGCAACTTGAAGGAGTGAACATAGTCGAAAAAAAAAACCATAAGAAACAAAGTCTATGTTCCACCAATTAATGGTCGACATGACAATCTTTGTACCAGCTCTACATTCTTTTATATTTGTTTGTGACTCCTGACAGACACACATCACTCGTTGTACTAAGTAACTTTACGCGCAACCGTTTCACTCACTGTATAATTACGCCAGGCACAATTGTACATTTTTCCCCAAATTCCAAGTGCCCCTTACTACTTTACATTCACAAGATGTGTGGAGTGCAGAAAGGTTGCCAACTGGGGAGCAGGGGGTTGGGTGAGGGAAGGGGGCATTTGGTTACAGAAGAAAGTAGTGCAGAAAGAAGGACAAAGAATCGAGTTGCATTAAATATCTTGACGCTACAACAGTTGCTTGTGGTTCATCTTCTTTTTTGAAGTAACGTCTGTATTATATAAGATAGTGTAGTTTAGTATCTACTTTCTTGTTTCTGTTTTGTTTATGTTTTGAGTTATTTATAAATAATGTTGTTCTTACAGTGTAAATTAGTTTTGCAACTGGGCTAATTTGTAGAAAGTTCGTTTCTAGGTTGAGTTGAAAGTGAAACCGGAACGCTTATACGCGTGTATTTGTTTATATATTGGCGTGGAGGTATTTATCAAGAGTTTCAAGAAAAACGTTCAATCATTTGTGAGATCAATTTGATTGTGTAATGTCTCAAACTAAAATGTTTTCTTCCTAATCTAAAACTAAAACTAATTTAAAGGATCTACAATTATTACATTTTATGAAGAGTTTTTTAAACATAAAATGTGTCAAAGAGAAAGAAAGAAAAAAAGAAAGAAAAGAAAGAAAAAAAAAAGAAAGAAAAGAAAGAAAAAAAGAAAGAAAGAAAGACAGAAAAAAAGAAAGAAAGAAAAAAAAGAAAGATAGAAAAGAAAGAAAAGAAAGAAAAGAAAAAAAGAAAGAAAAAGAAAAAAAGAAAGATAGAAGAAAAAGAAAGAAAAGAAAAAAAAGAAAAGAACCAATTATAAAGAAAAAAAAAAAAACTATAGCTGACTATGTTCCTTCCGTGCCAAGCTTGACTGACCTGTTATAGCCATCTAAAGAACTATTCCATAGATTGGGCTGGTCCTCGTGCTCCTCCTGGGCGGCCTCCCCGTGGGGGGTGATGTGTGTGTGTCCTCCAGTGTGGTTGAGGAAATTCACTTGAAATGAGGAAGAGTTGTGCTTAGAATCTGGGGCATTCTCTGGAACTACAGACCAAAATGACATTATGTACACAGTTGTAAGTTTGTTTCTGAAATGTGACTCAACATTTAGATGAATTGTTTATGGATCTGAAACATTTCCTGGATTTAAACCCAAAAATGTCTTCCCCAAGCAAGATTTCTTATTAACAATTTTATTCTATTTAAAACCCAGAAGACACTAAATTCAGTTTTGGGAGTTTATGGTTTTATTAGTTTTTTAGAATAAAACAATCTGAACCTTTTAAGTAACTAAGGAGACATAGCACCAGAGGCGTAGTGAGGGGGGGGGGCAAGGGAGCACGATGCCCCGGGCGCCACCCTCAGGAGGGCGCCACAGGCAGCATATATTTCTATGTGATGTTCATGGAAAATGGGGGGGGGGCAGTAAAGTACCTTGCACCGGGCGCACGTTTTGCTCACTACGCCTCTGCATAGCATCAAAAAATAAATCAACAAACTTCTGATTGTGTGTATTTTTTTTTAAATAACATTAGTTTTGTATTTACAATATCAACTGTCCAATGTCTGTCGAAAACTCAAATATTTTTTTTTTAAAAAGTGCCTTTCAATTAAATACGAAAATCAATTGGTCTATTTAAAAATCACGTTTTAAAAAACGTATATTTTTTAAAAATACAACTACTACTGAAAGGTGAACTTTAGAATGTCGAGGCCCTGTGCAAATCAGCGGCGGAGGCTCTATTATTACACATTACAAGGGTCCCCGTCAGGATCACACCTTTACAGGAACGGGATTAGGGGCAACCTTTTTTGGGAAAATCAATTTTCTGCATTCTAGGCATCATATGTTCATTATTCCGACAAACAGCGCAGAGCATATATGTAGGTAAAATCGAGAGGCCCCTGCCTCCCCGAGGTCCCGTGCATACCCATATTGAGAGGAAATTTCATTTCTAGTATGGATTGACTTTAATGGTTGCACTGGCAGTGGCTACTGCAAGTACATATTTGGATTCAATACATTAGAACCAGACAACTTGTATCATTACAATGACAATAGAAACTCCTAGAATTCAGTACGACAGAACCTAGCAGTGGCGTAGCTAGGGTGGGGGAGGTGGATGGCCAAAATTAAAAAATCCCCCGGGCCCCAAATTAATAGCTACGCCACTAGAACCTAATACTATTATTACCAGAACGCATTAATTACCATATTCCCACATACTAATAGTGTAACAGGGGCAGGCAAGCAGATAATTGACCAGGCGAGCGAACATTGTTAAGACAATTGCCAACGTATGTCGCGTCGTTAAAGAAACCATGTTTTTGTCAATTCTGCAATGTAAAATTCCGAGTCTAAACCAGGTCAGATGTACCTTCGTCTCTTCATGCACTTTGACCTTTGGTCGTGTTTAATATTTTTAAGAAGATGTCAAACTCTTGATGAAAAACAAAAAGATAGAGCTACGAATAAAAATGCGGATGTGTGGTGTAACCCGCTTGGCTACACATCAAGGGTGCTTGAGTTCAAATCCTGACTCAACCTGATTAGTTTTTTACAGAGCGAATGAAGGCAGCACGGAAAGCCTTCATCTAGATATCCCCTAATCACCGGGCCTAATCCATTATTTCCACAAAACTGATTGGTCCAGAGCGCGTTGAGAATGTTATAGCATACAAGACGCAATGATTGGGAGGGACGTCCAAATAAATCTCCAAAATAAACAATGTCAAGGACACCATAATGAAAGATCAATGTTGCCAACTACAGAATAACAATGATTTTGTGTTACAAATGTAGAAGCTTGGAAATGTTCTTCTGAATTTCTTAAAAAGTGCGTACCGGAAAGAGCATCAACTTTTGATTCTACAGTGCTGCAACTGTGCACCAAACTTATTATATGGCTTTTAAAAAAAGCTTCGCGTATCAATATTTCGTATTGAGTACGCCGTAAACACCAAAGTAAAGTTTATCTTTCAGACCTTGTGGTCTATAGGGCAGATGATGTAAAGGGCATCTGTTTCTGTGGCCTACGCTTAACGAGGGTGTCGTGTGCACAGCACAACAACCAACCGTCTTTACTTTTCCCAAACAAATGTCAGGTACCCATTAGAGCTGAGTAGACTTGGAGCCGACCAAAGATGCCGAAATTTAAAATCCCAGTCTTCACCAGGATTCGAACCCAAGATCCCCAGTTCGAAAACCAAGCGCTTTACCGCTCATCCACCAAAAGCTTTGTTATTTGTGAATTTGCTTCCATTTACGGACCAAAATATTGATTAAGTTGTGGCCAAATGACTACACAGTTGGAAGTGTACAAGAAAATGAAATATATTTCGGCCACAAAACAAACATTCACTTGGTCTTAGGAAATATCACAACGATCCTTTGATACATCAGATACAAGACAAATATGTGGAATATAGACATGGAAAGAAAAAGATTTGAAAGAAATATGTAAAACAAAGACATGAAACAGAAACAAAGATGTGAAACAAATACATGAAACAAAAACAAATATGTGAAACAAAGACATGAAACAGAAACAAAGATGTGAAACAAAGGTGTGAAGCAACGACATCAAATAAATATGTCAAATATAGTTATGAAACAAAGATGTCCAACAAAGATCTGAATCACATTTTTGAAATTAATAGGTGAAGCAAAAGTGCGTTGTGCTTTGTGCGCTTAGAAAAAACAAAGTTTCGTATGAAGTAAAGGGACAACTGGTTTCGAAATGAGAAAGCTGATAATGAAGTGTAATAACACACTTGTGCTAAAGAAAAAGCTGATATTGAAGTGTGATAACACACTTGTGCTAAAGAAAAAGCTGATAATGAAGTGTGATAACACACTTGTGCTAAAGAAAAAGCTGATAATGAGGTGTGATTACACGTCTGTGCTAAAAGAGAAAGCTGATAATGAAGCCTTACATACGATGATCTCCATCTCAATGAGAAGTTCGAGGACAATGACAACGAGGTCAGCAATGACCAGCGCCACGACCGAATACTGGATGACATTTGTCTTCAGGAAGGCCGCTAGTTTTCCTTTGAATCTGTCAAGACAAAATAAAAAGTACATTAGTGAGTTGCAGCTGGAGTAACACACAATTCAATGTAACATTTAGTTCAATGTAACATTTAGTTCAATGTAACATTTAGTTCAATGTAACATTTAGTTCAATGCAACATTTAGTTCAAGGTAACATTTAGTTCCAATGTAACATTTAGTTCAATGTAACATTTAGTTCAATGCAACATTTAGTTCAAGGTAACATTTAGTTCAAGGTAACACTTAGTTCAATGCAACATTTAGTTCAAGGTAACATTTAGTTCAATGTAACATTTAGTTCAATGCAACATTTAGTTCAAGGTAACGTTTAGTTCAATGTAACATTTAGTTCAATGTAACATTTAGTTCAATGTAACATTTAGTTCAATGTAACATTTAGTTCAAGGTAACATTTAGTTCAAGGTAACATCTAGTTCAATGTAACATCTCGTTCAATGCAACTTTTAGTTCAAGGTAACGTTTAGTTCAATGTAACATTTAGTTCAATGTAACATTTAGTTCAATGTAACATTTAGTTCAATGTAACATTTAGTTCAAGGTAACATTTAGTTCAAGGTAACATCTCGTTCAATGTAACACAAAGTTCAATGTAACATACTTAGTTCGATGTAACAACTAGTTCAATTTAATATGTAGTTCAACCCACCACCTTCTATTGGGCGTCCTGTAAAAAGTAGATTGTAAAATAAAATTTAACCTTGAATCTCTCATAAAGTAACTTAAATCTCGCTTTGATGCAAATTCAAAAACTTAGGTACAATGTTGTCGTGTGAACGCTTGTCTATGTAAGTGCGTTTTAATTTGTCTGCAAGTGATTCGGCACAAAATAACATATTTATCTTATCTTATATAATATAGACGTTACTTCAAAAAAGATTGTATTTAGATTTTATAATAACATTTATTTTTACAAAGTTTAAACTAACTAACTCCGTCTGTCTGTCTGGCATGCACGTGATATCTCCCACTTCCCAGTCTCGGATCATGTTCAAACTTTTCACAACTATACTTGGTCGATTACAAAATATGAATCAATTACAACAAAAAGATTACAAAGATAGATTGTGTTTTAACACAAACTCAAAATCAACCCTAGCAGTGGTTCATTCAGGCAGTTGAAAAGGCAGGTTTCAATATTTTCAGCATGAATATCAGAAGCTCTAAACCACAAACCATCAACAACCACAACCCTATCTCCCAGAAGCTCTGAACTACAAACCATCAACAACCACAACCCTATCTCCCAGAAGCTCTGAACTACAAACCATCAACAACCACAACCCTATCTCCCAGAAGCTCTGAACTACAAACCATCAACAACCACAACCCTATCTCCCAGAAGCTCTGAACCACAAACCATCAACAACCACAACCCTATCTCCCAGAAGCTCTGAACTACAAACCATCAACAACCACAACCCTATCTCCCAGAAGCTCTGAACTACAAACCATCAACAACTATAACCCTATCTCCCAGAAGCTCTGAACTACAAACCATCAACAACTATAACCCTATCTCCCAGAAGCTCTGAACTACAAACCATCAACAACTATAACCCTATCTCCCAGAAGCTCTGAACCACAAACCATCAACAACCACAACCCTATCTCCCAGAAGCTCTGAACTACAAACCATCAACAACCACAACCCTATCTCCCAGAAGCTCTGAACTACAAACCATCAACAACTATAACCCTATCTCCCAGAAGCTCTGAACTACAAACCATCAACAACTATAACCCTATCTCCCAGAAGCTCTGAACTACAAACCATCAACAACTATAACCCTATCTCCCAGAAGCTCTGAACTACAAACCATCAACAACCAGAAGCCTATCTCCCAGAAGCTATAAACTACAAGCCATCAACAACCACAACCCTATCTCCCAGAAGCCTTGAACCACAAACCATCAACAACCATAACCCTATCTCCCAGAAACTCTGAACTACAAGCCATCAACAACCACAACCCTATCTCCCAGAAGCTCTGAACTACAAACCATCAACAACTATAACCCTATCTCCCAGAAGCTCTGAACTACAAACCATCAACAACTATAACCCTATCTCCCAGAAGCTCTGAACTACAAACCATCAACAACTATAACCCTATCTCCCAGAAGCTCTGAACTACAAACCATCAACAACCAGAAGCCTATCTCCCAGAAGCTATAAACTACAAGCCATCAACAACCACAACCCTATCTCCCAGAAGCCTTGAACCACAAACCATCAACAACCATAACCCTATCTCCCAGAAACTCTGAACTACAAACCATCAACAACCAGAAGCCTATCTCCCAGAAGCTATAAACTACAAACCATCAACAACCACAACCATATCTCCCAGAAGCTCAGAACCACAAACCATCAACAACCACAACCCTATCTCCCAGAAGCTATAAACTACAAACCATCAACAACTACAACCCTATCTCCCAGAAGCTCTGAACCACAAACCATCAACCACAACCCTATCTCCCAGAAGCTATAAACTACAAACCATCAACAACCACAACCCTATCTCCCAGAAGCTCTGAACCACAAACCATCAACCACAACCCTATCTCCCAGAAGCTATAAACTACAAACCATCAACAACTACAACCCTATCTCCCAGAAGCTCTGAACCACAAACCATCAACCACAACCCTATCTCCCAGAAGCTCTGAACCACAAACCATCAACAACCACAACCCTATCTCCCAGAAGCTATAAACTACAAACCATCAACAACTACAACCCTATCTCCAGAAGCTCTAACCACAAACCATCAACAACCACAACTTTATCTCCCAGAATCTCTGAACCACAAACCATCAACAACCATAACCCTATCTCCCAGAAGCTCTGAACCACAAACCATCAACAACCACAACCCTATCTCCAGAAGCTCTGAACCACAAACCATCAACAACCACAACCCTATCTCCCAGAAGATCTGAACCACAAGCCATCAACAACCACAACCCTAACTCCCAGAAGATCTGAACCACAAGCCATCAACAACCACAACCCTAACTCCCAGAAGATCTGAACCACAAACCATCAACAACCACAACCCTATCTCTGCCAGTACAAAATGGAAGACGTCCATGCTATGTATCTCAAGTGTTGACAATACTAATGTATTCTTAGTCCGACTGACGACATGACACCTCAGGGACCTACTGGGCCACTAATTAACCAACTAGTTCATTATTGTGTGATAATTAAATAATTTTTGTTTCTTATAGAAAAAGGGAAATAAATCTTCCACTCTTCACTAGCCTTTGGACTCAAAAACAAGGCTTATTATAAACGTCAAAGTTGAGTGTCTGTGTAAAGGGTTATAAGCTAGAAACTCACGTCGTTATCTATAATCGTGATCACCTTCTTGTTTGAAGGAACGTCTGTAATTTACAAGATAATTGCTGACACTCTCACACTGACCATAACAATAATCAAGTCAGACACACTCTATATTAGAAACTGGAACAAAGGAAGTTATTGATACACAATATCACAGCCTCTCTCGGAGCATCGGTTGTATCAACGACATCTCTTCGGCTGGTATTGAACTTGATTTCAAAAGTACATCTTGTTCTAGTGTTTTAAATAGAAATCTAAATGTCTCCTGGAGGTTTAGGCTGTAAGAGAGGTTCACTTAAAATGGACGAGAATTGTTTACTTATAGAATCGGCAGTTGGATACAAAACTAACAAGAAAAATATTTTTAAAAAGTACGTTTTGAAATATAAAGCTTATATTTTGTGTATCAATTAGTTTGAATCAGTAATATAATTATCCTTACGACAGACCTAGAAATAATAAATTTGTGCGATTAGAATTTTTTTTACCAATTGTTTTTGTTTAGCTTTTAACTTTCTCAATGCGCTATGTTCCTATCATTTGTCTTGACCAGTTGTGAAAGGGGGAGGGAAGAAAGGAGTTATCTTTATGAATGTTTTCTTAATGGGTTTTAGAAATGCATAAAAAAAATGTTTACTCGGGCTCTAAAGTCCTCAAGGGGACTAATTCAACTTACACCACCACATCCGTTAAGTACGATTACTTTCACTTGTTCGTGATACCAACCAAAGTAATTAATTAACAATAGTTAATTAACTAGTTCATTTGTTTGTTTGTTTTTATTTTATTTTATTGATTCTTGTGTTGACAGGTAAAAAAAAACTAGTATGTAAAATTTCAGCTTAATCCGAGATTGGGTGTGGGAGAAATAACGTGTACAAGCTTTTTACCTTGCAGGGCTGACAGACGGAGTTGATAAAAGCTTTGTAAAAAGGGAAAGTGTTAAAATCAAAGCTGTAGCATGGAACTTGACCGTCTTTGTCTCTGCCTAAATTGAGTTGCGTCCCTTGTAGCCCCAGTTCTGATAGTAAGTAGATTGCTCGTTAGTGACTACGATAATGGCCTCAAAGAAATGGTAACTGAAGGTCGCAGACGACACACAAAGAAGTAACTTCTAGACACTAGTACTTACATGCATGGGCGTAGCCAGGGGGGGGGTTTTGGGGTTCAAACCCCCCCCGAAATGAAATCCCCCCCCCCGAAGGGGGGGAGTCGAAATTTAATGACTGATTTTTTGCTTTGATTTTGTTTATTTTAGGTGAGTTTTTAATACTAAACCATCACTTGCCCCAGCACAACCAAAGGGTTTTTGAGTTTAAACCCCCCTAACAGGGGTTTTGAGTTTAAAACCCCTTACCAGGGGGGTTCAAGTTTAAAAACCCCTACCAGAGGGGTTCGAGTTTAAAAACCCCTACCAGAGGTTTTGAGTTTAAAACCCCCTACCAGGGGTTTTGAGTTTTAAACCCTCTACCTGGGGTTTTTGCAGTTAACGCCCCCTCTTCTATAAAACAAAACAAAAAAAATGCAAACAAAAATCCACTAATTCCAAGAGCACAGTTAATGAAGATTTTGATTTTAAAACCCCCTCTAAAATTTACGATAAACCCCCTCTTCAATATAAAAAGAAAGCTAATTACGCACTCAAAATGTTATGAGCGTAGCTAAATGGATTTTGACTTAGATTTGAAATTAAACCCCACTTCAGCGGGGTTTGAAGGTAAAAAAATACCTCTTTAATAATAAAAACAAAGCAAATTAAACACTCAAAATGTTATGAGTGTAGTCCAAGGGGTTTTGAGTTTAAACTCCCCTCCAGTGGAGTTTTAAGCTAAAAAATACCTCTTGAATATAAATAAAAGCAAATTACTCACTCTAAAATCTATGAGCGTAGCCAAAGGGGTTTTGAGTTTAAACCCCCCGCCAGGGGGGTTTGAGGATAAAAAATACATCTTCAGTGTAAGAAAAAAAGCAAATTACGGACTCAAAATGCTATGAGCGTTGCCAAAAGGGGTTTTGAGTTTAAACCCCCATTCAGAGGGGATTGATGCTAAAAATACCTCTTCAATATAAAAAAAAAGCAAATTACACACTAAAATTATTTGAGCGTAGCCAATCCAATCGGGGGTTTTGAGTTAAAACCCCTCTTCCACAGATGGCTTTTTAAAGTTTAAAACCCCTCCAGATGGTTTTGAGTTTAAGATCCTCCTACAGAGCATTTTGAGGTGGAAAACCCCCAACTTCTCTTTTCGATATAAAATCTAAAACAAACTACAGTCACTTAATTCCAAGAGCGTATTCAAGAGAGGTTACACATTTTTACCAGTGGCAGGGCTCCATTAATAAACTGCAGTGAATAGTCATCTGACGAAATTGAAAAACACAAAATGTGGCTCAACAAAGATGGCTAAGACAGATTTTAGGAGTCAGTTATAGAGATCGGGTCTAAATCAAGGAAATCCTATGCCGAACTGGGAGTCGACCCATTAGTAAGATTGTGAGAGAGCGATGCATGAGGTTTGCTGGACATGTTCTTCGACAAAATAAATTACGCATAAGAAGAGTTGCAATGATATCCTAGTACAACTTGACGCCACTCATTCATGGAGGTCCTCATGCCTGGTGGGAAGAGGTTTCAAACATTACCACTGACAGATTTTTATGGAAACAGCTTGACGTCAAATGCTCTGAACAGCGCAGTAAGAATAGCACATTAGGTTTTTGAAATAAAACTTTTTAATAGCAGGAAAATGCAGTGTAGATACCTCAGAATATGCATTTTGTTGGCTTTCAATACCAGAAATAGTGCTTGGCGGCGGGGCTTCGCCCCGCGCTGGGAGAGCTCCTAGCGCTAGTAATGGCGGGGAATCTACAATTTTTCCACTAACTCATGGAAGAACCTATTCTAGGTCACAATAAACGTCTTCCGAAAGAATGAAGGGTCAGAATGTAATAAAAATTATGTACACACACACATAAATACATATAATTTTTGTTTTCGCGGGGGGGGGGGGGGGGAAGAAAAAAAATCCACCCCCTCAAAACCCCCCCCCCCCCCGAAAAAAAATCCTGGCTACGCCCATGCTTACATGTATGTAGTTGAAAGGAGCTATAACGACAATTTTGTATTAGCAAAGATTAAGTACTTACTTAAGTACATTATGTAAGTGAAAATATTTATTAAATTACATATTTGGAGGAACAGCAAGGGAAGGAACTACGTGACTAATTTCCAAACTACGGCCTGCGGCCATATCTTGACCGTGCTATCTTAAAACTACTGCCCACAATTTAGAATGAAGCCTCAAGGGATTTTTTTTTTCGCGTGGATGTGGTCGTAACACATGTGTCAGAATATGGCCCACAGATTGGGTATCACAGAACTAAGCTATGTACAGACAACATACAACATACAGTACTCACACAACTATTGGAAAAATACACACCCTCAAAGTACATCTACACGTAGCACATGCCATGTACACACATACACATAAGGTATGCTCATGAAAAAAAAACTTATTTAAATGTAGTTATTAACAATCCTATACTAATTGTCGTAAGGACCATAATGATTATACAAGAAATAAGGAATAGACAGAGAGACAAATAGATAGATAGATAGATAGATAGATAGATAGATAGATAGACAGACAGACAGACAGATAGATAGATAGATAGATAGATAGATAGATAGATAGATAGATAGATAGATAGATAGATAGATAGATAGACAGACAGACAGACAGATAGATAGATAGATAGATAGATAGATAGATAGATAGATAGATAGATAGATAGATAGATAGATAGATAGACAGACAGACAGATAGATAGATAGATAGATAGATAGATAGATAGATAGATAGATAAATAGATAAATAGATAGATAGATAGATAGATAAATAGATAGATAGATAGATAGATAGATAGATAGATAGATAAATAGATAGATAGATAGATAGATAGATAGATAGATAAATAGATAGATAGATAGATAGATAGATAGATAGATAGATAGATAGATAAATAGATAGATAGATAGATAGATAGATAGATAGATAGATAGATAGATAAATAGATAGATAGATAGATAGATAGATAGATAGATAGATAGATAGATAGATAAATAGATAGATAGATAGATAGATAGATAGATAGAATGATAGATGCAAAAGAAAAGAGTACCAAATTTATTTATCTGAAATTGGGCAAATCAATAAATCTCAGCTGAGGCAAGATACTGTCTCTAGCCAACACCGAAGACAGAAGAAAGATCTACAATAGCTTTGAACCCAGATAAACAGAATTAATATCTTTGGTTTCTTTGATAAATATACAACTGATGTCTACAGTAGACTAACAAAGACACCCATAATTTCATTTAGATTTATACTACATACATTCTATAGACTATATTATAACACATTAAAGCACACACATATTTATTGACTCGCAGTGGTGGTATAGTATAGGACAAAAATCTGGACAAACAGGAGTCTCATAAAGGAAATAATTTTTTTCTGTACATGTTATGTTTAACATTGTTTACATTGTTAATCCTGCATCTCTTTCGGTTTACACATTTCGGATGTTTCTCCATATTTTAACATTATTATCATCTTATCTTATATAATACAGACGATACTTCAAAAAAGAAGATGATTACGTCCTACGCGTCATGCATTTAGACATGCCTGTTAACCAATGACTTAAATTCTGCCAAGTCACTGGTTTTCTTGGCTCATGCAGTACGGCTGTGGATGGTGGCAGGCAATGTTTGAACCCGGGACCATCTTGACCATTGTACTACAGTCCAAAGCGCACACCACAGAAACATGGCATCCACACAGTCTTGTATGTATAAACCGTTAAAATCGTTGCTAAGGACGCTTATGTCGTGTTATAAAATGAGGAAGAGATTATCGTTAGCGAAACAAACAATGCTGAAGTTTGTTCCGTATGCAACATTAGGTCTAGATCTACAAGTCCAGGAAGTGGAGACCTGGTCTTTATTTGCAGAAGCTTCTAATTTCTAAAAATAACCACCGCATTCCGAGTCAATCGTCAGTAACGAAACGAAACTCATTCGAATAGTGCCCACGAATTGATTGATGATGTTGATCGATACGCATGGAGAGCCAAGATTCGATTGAAATCATTTTAGACCCATACCCATACTTGACGTATATGGGCTATGTATTATTGTAGGTTATGAACTATTTCAGGAGTATTGTTGTAGGCTTTGAGTAATCATTGCTTTAGTACTGAGTTTTTCTCCCAGAACGACACAAAATTCAATACAAATATTCCAATCCAGGATTTTTAAACCTTCAAAGTCCAACACTTAATGGCTTTGTGCCACGACCAAATTGCACTTCAGTCTCTGACAACGTTGTGGACTCTACACTGTGAACCGGATCCAATTGACTAAATAGTATATAGCGTCCTTCGCATTAAAATAGTTGTTGACAAAGATGGCGGCTTCATCAGTAGGTGAAAATCTCTCTCCTCCGAACGCAAAATTTAGAAAAGACGCCATACTACTATTTGGACCAGCAAGAGGTAGTTGGGAGAGGTGGAAACATTGGTGTCAGAAGTGCATAGAATTAAAGAATATTTAGGCAAAGAAAATAAAAATAATTATTTTGAAAAAAAAAAATACTCTTCATAGTTAGGGTGAAAACTTTTCAGATCACCGGTGTAAGTGTGCAGTCTGTAGCACTGAGCACCCTAAGCTAAAAAAAATAATAATATAAAAAAAAAAGTTTTATATAAATGAAACAACTGCACAATTAAAGCCATCCATCTCAATACTGTAAGATGTATTTCCCTTTTTCTATATCAACCTAAATAAATTAATTTTCACTTATTAATTAATTAATTGGTTGATTTGTTTTTTACAAAGCTTATATTAACTCGCTCTGTCTGTCTGTCTGTCTGTCTGTCTGCTAAAAAGTTTGTACTCGTTATTTCTCCGACACGCAATTAATCCCCTTTATATTTTTAGGTCGCAACTATAAAGTTTGAAGCTAACAATAGATAACTATGAAAGATTCTATTTTCATAAGCGATTCGCTGGCGGAGTGGCTAGAGTATTGGCTGGAGAAGGCTTTAGCTCTCGAGTTTAAATTCAGGTCGTTCACCCTTTTTTTTGTATAAATACATTTAAAAAGCAATCAACCAGATATCCCCTTATTTCTCCCCCGATTCCTTTCCAACTGGTCCAGACAAGTGATAGGATCATAGCGTATTGAGACAAGTGATAGGATCATAGCGTATTGAGACAAGTGATAGGATTATAGCGTACTGAGACAAGTGATAGGATCATAGCGTATTGAGACAAGTGATAGGATCATAGCGTACTGAGACAAGTGATAGGATCATAGCGTACTGAGACAAGTGATAGGATCATAGCGTAGTGAGACAAGTGATAGGATCATAGCGTACTGAGACAAGTGATAGGATTATAGCGTATTGAGACAAGTGATAGGATCATAGCGTATTGAGACAAGTGATAGGATCATAGCGTATTGAGACAAGTGATAGGATCATAGCGTACTGAGACAAGTGATAGGATCATAGCGTTGTGAGACAAGTGATAGGATCATAGCGTACTGAGACAAGTGATAGGATTATAGCGTATTGAGACAAGTGATAGGATCATAGCGTATTGAGACAAGTGATAGGATCATAGCGTATTGAGACAAGTGATAGGATCATAGCGTAGTGAGACAAGTGATAGGATCATAGCGTAGTGAGACAAGTGATAGGATCATAGCGTATTGAGAAAGCTAAACGCATGAAATTGCGCTAAACAAAAACAATTAGTAAAAATATTTGTAATCGCGCAGATTTATTGTTGTTAGCCTAGATCTATTAAAATTAAAATACATGACTGATCCAAACTAATTGATACAACTACACTTAATAAAAACTTTGTTTGTTTGTTTGTTTTTAAAGTATTTTTGTATGTTTTTCTTGTTTCTACTTACATGCCTAGTGTGTTACAAACATGCAGACCAAGGCTTTTTAAATGCTCGTAGTTTATTAATAAAGTTATTTACTGTAAGTGGCATAACATGTTCGAGTTTTTGTCGTTTGTGAATTATTTGAGAGAATAATACTAGAAATAAATCTACGACCTCTTCCAAAGTCAAACATCACCCAGAAGTGAACAAGTGCCAGGTGAAGAAGAAACCTCACACACAAGCACTCACACACACGTGAATCAGATTGCTAAATCTACCTAGACACCAACCTGTCATCCAGGATCTTCCTAGTCACGTGACTTACCAAAAGCCACTCCGCACATATGCACGTACATACCAGTTCACTTCTGCTAGATCTATGTTACATCTATGTTCACATTTCTCGCAGTTTCTTGTGCGTGTTAGTACATGTGTGTTAGTATGTTAGTACATGTGTGTTAGTATGTTAGTACATGTGTGTTAGTATGTTAGTGCATGTGAGGCTAGTTATTCGTGTGTTATTAGTACATGTATCATAGAACAACTTCAGCTCTGGAAGAAAAGCGTGCCATACGAAAAAAATGGCCGGCTCCTCTACCACCAAAGCGAAAGTCACATTAACCTGCGATACATGCGGACGGGAGTGTCTCTCCACAGTCACATGAAAAAGTGTTCGAGATGAACCACAATCGTTCTACGACTGAAGGAGGCCAACTAACTAACATACAACATAAATGATGAGTACATGTGTGTTGGTATAGGCCTACATGCAGTGAGTGACCGTGAGATAAATAGATACAAAGGAATGAAAGTAGTCATGCTGGTGGCAAATACAATTATTTAATGAGAGCTCGTGAGGAGTGAGGGAAATAGGGAATGAAAATGTCAATGACAGAAAGTGACATACGTATATATATAATTTTTATTTACCTATTTTAAACCATTGTTTATTTATTTATATAATTATTTTACTTAGAACAATTTGTTTCTCGATGTGAGCAATGCGAATAGCTGATCTGACATAAAAATGTTGATTTGCTAACATACATACAATAGAAATATGAGATTGCTTCTTAATAATGCACATTAAATTATTTTATTTCTCCATCTAGAATTAGGTATGGTGTATATTTATGAAAAAAAAAGTCTTTTTTTAAATTTCTAAAACAAAAGAGTAAGCTTTTCAGAAGACCAAAAGTTGACATAGCACCTCTTTTCGGATTAGTGTTTTTTTTTTACAAAGCTTATATTTAACTCACTCATTTCCCACTCTCGGAGCAAGTTGAAATTTCGCATAATTATTCAAAAAATCTTGCAATATTAAGAGATATTGTATTTCTTGGACTGTGATCTCACTTGACTCAATATAAATTATATTTTTAGTTTTTGAACAATATAGACGGAACTAAGATGCTACAGAAAGATCTTAGGTGTCACTGGACCCCATGATGACCTGCTAACCACTGTCAAAAACGTAATCACATCACAAGGTCCTCAGGGATCGCAAAGACCTTCCTTCGGGGAACAGTACCAGGATGAAGAAGAGAAGACAGAGAAAGCGGTGGGAAGACAACAATAAAGAATCGACTGGCCAGTCAGTGAATGAGATTCTATCCAAGGCAAAGGACAGAGATGAATGAAGAAAGACGGTTGACAGTTCTTGTATGGTGCCCCATTGGTCCATCAGATAAGTGAAGGTGAAGGCGAAGACGGACTGCTAAAAACTAACGGCGACTTTTCCCGAGGCCGCTGAAATTATTTGCATGCATAAGGCATAATTGTTTTTTTGGAAATAAATAAATGCGCTTTTGAACGACATTGTTAGACAATGATGAGGACGCTATAGAAACAACAACAGACTTTATATAAGAAACCAGACATTGATTAGTGTAGCATCCACAATTGCTATCAAGACATGAATCAATAGAGAAAAACTCGTTTACCAATTAGTTAATTGTTAATTGGTGATTAATTATTTTGTTTGGTATAGAAATAAGGGGAATAACTATTACTCAATGAGAGATGTGGATGTAAATATGGATTTAATCCCCTTATTACGTTTTGTTACGTTTGTCTCCCACTTCCCATTCTTGGATCCATTTGAAAGTTGTGACGTTGCCTGATTATTCATAGTCAATGACAATACACGAATCAATAAAAAAAAAAACAATTACTTTATCGATTTGTACTAATTAATTGATTTTGTTTTGTATGGCAAAAATGGAGCTAAATCCTGTCATTTTCAGATAAATGGCAATAATTAGTGGTTCTTTCCCTTAGGTAAGCTTTGTTTTTGATAAAGTAATCTTTCTTCTTTTGCTTTGATCTCTTTATTTCTCCTCCTTGAGTACAAACTCATCATGAAAACTGGACATTGGACACTGGACATTGGACATTGGACACTGGACACTGGACATCGGACATTGGACACTGGACACTGGACATTGGACTCTGGACATTGGACACCGGACATTGCACACTGGACGACTCAAACGATTTTCCTAGACATTTGATAGCTTATGTATATATGTGGTAAAAAAAAAATAACCACCAAATTGACCACACAATGGAGACTCTGGTTGGCTCGTTATAATTTCTCAAAATATTATCATCTTAAAATTAAATTTGGCTTACGTCTTAAGACGGATCAGCGGCAACTCCCGCACTTGACTTAACTCTTTCTCTCCTAACCGACGATACCAGCGTTGATTCCACTAGAATGTGGTAAATAATTACAGAGAGAAAGAGTTAAATTTTTTACTTTGTATTCAGTCCAGAGTTGAATAACTAGACAGACGTACAGGAACAGTTAGTACCCCTTCCTATTTCAAAATGATTCGCTGGACAGTTCATAGAAGACTTTGATTATGTCGCGCTCACTGGTAATACTCTTTGTAGTAACACAAGCAGGGCAAGAAATAAATACATGTAGAATGAAAATATGCGTCCACTGTTTGGGACCCGGTAACTCACGAAAAAATTGAGAAACTAAAAGTGACGCAAAATAGAGCCGTGAGATTTTAATGGAAACAAATATTTACATTTGATTAGAGTGATTAGAGTAACACCATTAAAAAAAAAAATTTAGAGACCCTTCAGGACAAAAGACTAAAAAGTAATGTAGTAATTATACATAAAACAATGAGCCATAATAATTTACAAACACAAAAGCAAAACCTAATAAACTACTCAGAGAGCACACAAAGATATCTTATTCCATATTCTAGGACACATTGACAAATGTGCTCCTTCGACCCACGACTTAGCAGATTTTAAATCACTGATTAACATGCATGACTAGATTGACACATGGATACACGAAGAACGTAATTATCTTCTCTTTGGAAGTAACGTCTGTAATTTTATAAGATAAGATAAGAAAATTAATAGACCACCATTATATTTATAAAGGAGAAATTGACTTTAAAAAAAAAAAGCTAAACTTTGTTTTATATTACTTGTTTTTATGTTGACGTCATTGAGAGGAATCTGCCATGAAACTAATAGATAAAGGCAGATGTAGCGTCACTGTTGTCGGAGATATCCACTAGACATAGTGTCCACATAATATTCACAGTTTAATCGCAAACTTTTCCACAGACGCCCCATCCTCAATCTGCAGTTTTAAAGCAAATATCAATAAATATCTGTACCTGCTCAGCCCCTTACTATAATACAATATTAAAATCAATACTCTTGAATTAGTTCTGGACACATACACATACTCTACATCCTGGGATAATAGACTTCTGCTAGACACATCCTATCGGAAGGCAATGGGATTCTGGGTAAGCCAAAACAAATATGAACGACGCTCAAGCAAACTTTAAAGTACTGAAGAAAAAAAAAGATGGACAGAAAAAAAACTCGATCGTGTAAAGAGAAACTCATTTCTGGTTGGACTCATTCTGAAGACAAAACTCAGACCTACATTTCAGTAGTTTTGTTTTTGTTACTTGGACTAGATCTACAGTTCAAAGTGTAATTTGTGAGCAGTGTGATGTGATGTACTCGTTGGTTTGGGGGGGGGGGGGGGGTACCAGTGAATGCTGCACAAATCTTCACAAATGTACGGATTGGAACGCGATACCTTATTATTATTTATTATTCTCTTGCACTGCCAGGGTGGAGTTTCGTTAAAGAGAAACAAAATTTATTGTAGTCTCTTTATCAGTTTCCACTGAGGAATTTTCTGGTGGCAGGTCTGTAGCAGTACCGGACTCTGACAGGCAACGAGAATCTTCCTAGGAATGTTAAGGGCCTTGAAGGTATTTGTGAGGTCAGTTGTCATTATCCCCTCGGTTGATATAAAAATGGGGTATATAGTTATTTTAGATAACTTCCATAAATTCTTAGTCTCCAAGCCAAAGGTTCCTATATTTACGGATGGCTGCCTGGCCGTGCGGTTTGCGCGCTGGACTGTCGTTCGGATTTATCGACGGTCGAGGGTTCAAACCCTGCCCGCTCCCATCCCCCGTCGTCCTGCGGGAGGTTTGGACTAGGAAGTAAACGATCTTCAACTCTGAAGGAACATCCGAAACATGTAAAACATTTTACAAACATTTTTACTTTGTTTTTTCCATTTAAGTTTTTCTCCAATTATGACACAGTGGTACGGCGATGTCAATAATGATAGCGTTTTTTTTCTTTTCATCAATAGACAGTAGATCAGGGCGATTAAAATCTACCGTTTTGTCAGTCAAAATAGACCTATCCCAGTACAATAAGTGATTATTATTATTATGTGAAAAACAAACTAATATTCATACTCTGGTACTGCCAGGGTCGAGCTCGTGGAAGGGAAACAACATTCATTGCAGTCCCCCCCCCCCCCCCTTAACAGTGTGTCCACTGAGAAATTTTCTGATGACGTGGCAGGTATACAGCAGTAGGCTTCTGCCCTCCGACAGGTAATAAGGGTCCTGTTAGGAATGCTTGTGGCTTCGAATGCGTGTATGTGGTCAGTTGTCATTATCTCCTCCTTTTAAATAACAACAGGTGTTATGTAATTTTAGACAGTTTCCATGGTCGCTTTATTATTATTATTATTTATTACCATTATTTTTATTATTAGAAACATAAATTTATTGTCATTCTCTTGAACTGCCATGATCGAAATGAGTTAAAGGGACCAAAACATTCGCTGTAGTGCCTCCCCCCCTTAACTCTGTTTACTTACACCGTCCACTGACAGGTAATAAGAAGCTTTCTAAGGAATGTTCAGGGCCAGGCATACCTGCCAGGTCAGTTGTCACAGCTGTTTCGACTGATCTCACGACCAAGTATGATGTCCTTTCCATTAACGTCCATATTAAATTCATTTCTAAGTTTTCATCTCTTGTTCTTATTCCTCTCCAGTCGATTTTGTGAGAGTGATACTGTCATGTCAACGTAATATAGTGATGCGGTCATGTCAACGTGAGATAGTGATACTGTCATGTCAAGGTGAGATAGTGATACTGTCATGTCAACGTGAGATAGTGATACTGTCATGTCAAAGTGATATAGTGATATTGTCATGTCAACGTGAGATAGTGATACTGTCATGTCAACGTAATATAGTGATGCGGTCATGTAAACGTGAGATAGTGGTACTGTCATGTCAACGTGAGATAGTGATACTCTCATGTCAACGTGAGATAGTGGTACTGTCATTTCAAAGTGATATAGTGATACTGTCGTGTCAACGTGAGATAGTGGTACTGTCATGTCAACGTGAGATAGTGGTACTGTCATGTCAACGTGAGATAGTGGTACTGTCATTTCAACGTGAGATAGTGGTACTGTCATGTCAACGTAAGATAGTGATACTTTCATGTCAAAGTGAGATAGTGGTACTGTCATGTCAACGTGAGATAGTGGTACTGTTGTGTCATCATGAGATAGTGGTACTGTCATGTCAACGTGAGATAGTGATGCGGTCATGTCAACGTAATATAGTGATGCGGTCATGTAAACGTGAGATAGTGGTACTGTCATGTCAACGTGAGATAGTGATGCGGTCATGTCAACGTAATATAGTGATGCGGTCATGTAAACGTGAGATAGTGGTACTGTCATGTAAACGTGAGATAGTGATACTCTCATGTCAACGTGAGATAGTGGTACTGTCATTTCAACGTGAGATAGTGGTACTGTCATGTCAACGTGAGATAGTGGTACTGTCATGTCAACGTGAGATAGTGGTACTGTCATGTCAACGTAAGATAGTGATACTGTCATGTCAACGTGAGATAGTGGTACTGTCATGTCAACGTGAGATAGTGGTACTGTCATGTCAGCGTGAGATAGTGGTACTGTCATGTCAACGTGAGATAGTGATACTGTCATGTCAACGTGAGATAGTGGTACTGTCATTTCAACGTGAGATAGTGGTACTGTCATGTCAACGTAAGATAGTGATACTGTCATGTCAAAGTGAGATAGTGGTACTGTCATGTCAACGTGAGATAGTGGTACTGTTGTGTCATCATGAGATAGTGGTACTGTCATGTCAACGTGAGATAGTGATGCGGTCATGTCAACGTAATATAGTGATGCGGTCATGTAAACGTGAGATAGTGGTACTGTCATGTCAACGTGAGATAGTGATGCGGTCATGTCAACGTAATATAGTGATGCGGTCATGTAAACGTGAGATAGTGGTACTGTCATGTAAACGTGAGATAGTGATACTCTCATGTCAACGTGAGATAGTGGTACTGTCATTTCAACGTGAGATAGTGGTACTGTCATGTCAACGTGAGATAGTGGTACTGTCATGTCAACGTGAGATAGTGGTACTGTCATGTCAACGTAAGATAGTGATACTGTCATGTCAACGTGAGATAGTGATACTGTCATGTCAACGTGAGATAGTGGTACTGTCATGTCAACGTGAGATAGTGGTACTGTCATGTCAACGTGAGATAGTGGTACTGTCATGTCAACGTAAGATAGTGATACTGTCATGTCAACGTGAGATAGTGGTACTGTCATGTCAACGTGAGATAGTGGTACTGTCATGTCAGCGTGAGATAGTGGTACTGTCATGTCAACGTGAGATAGTGATAGAGTCATGTCACCGATTATTTAAAATCTCCATGTTTGTCAATAAAAGTCGATCTGGTCGATTGAGATCCACTTGAGATCCACTTGAGATCCACTTAAGATCCACTTGAGATCCACTTGAGATCCACTTTCCTGTCTTGTCGGTTAATATCATTTTATTTCCGATGGACTAGATATTCAGTAGACTCCTCTACTAAGTATTTCTAGTAATGAGGTGCTTTATTTTGTCTACCAGATCACCTGCAATGACACAACAAGTCTTGTACGGCGTGGCAACGAGCTTTTGGTCTAAACAGCCCACAGGTTGTGACGTTACAGGTCAGTGTTAGGGCCTTCTATAACGAATGGTCTCGGCCAATGTTTTTATTAATGATTCATGTGTTGTCATTTACACTGAATAATTGGGCAAAGATACGAGACTTGATCCGGGAATGGAAAGTTGAAGAAAATACGTGAAAAAATAATTCCGACAGACAGACGGAGTGAGTTAATATAAATATTAAAAAAAATGGATTGCTTCAAAGCGAGTTTCAATGTATCTTAACTGAGCTATGCTGGCTCCTACAGTATTACTGTTGACTAGACTTCTCCTGCTACAGTTGTTAGATCCACTTGCAATCATTTTCCGAAACATTACTTTGATCTCTTTGAGAATTTGTTTTTGTATCGATATAAAGCAAGTGAAACGAAAATCTTCTTGGCCGAATGTAGAAATCTGTTTTGGCTAAAGCATTTCGCTGTAAATTACTTCGACTATAGAAGGCTACCGAATTGTCCCCTTTCCTAAAAGGTTCATGTTTCTACTGACTTGACCTCAAGTTTAGCCAACAAGTTGATAGTCTAATTGAGAAAATATGTCCGCAGACGATGACCGGCGCGTGTTTTGGCATTCCCGCCATCTGGACGGACTGGAGAGAACTCCTAAGTTTCATTCACGGCAGAAATTGGAAACCGTCAGCCAAAAGTGTGGCCCGTCCAGCAATTGGATCCCAGACAGTTTTATGACCACTCTCTAGCACAGACAGAGTTGTAAATAGACTTGTAGTCAACTAACTGCAGAGAATAGATCTGTAGTCAACTAACTGCAGAGAATAGATCTGTAGTCAACTAACTGCAGAGAATAGACTTTTAGTCAACTAACTGCAGAGAATAGATCTGTAGTCAACTAACTGCAGAGAATAGACTTTTAGTCAACTAATTGCAGAGAATAGATCTGTAGTCAACTAACTGCAGAGAATAGACTTTTAGTCAACTAACTGCAGAGAATAGATCTGTAGTCAACTAACTGCAGAGAATAGACTTTTAGTCAACTAACTGCAGAGAATAGATCTGTAGTCAACTAACTGCAGAGAATAGACTTGTAGTCAACTAACTGCAGAGAATAGATCTGTAGTCAACTAGCAGCAGAGAATAGACTTGTAGTCAACTAACTGCAGAGAATAGATCTGTAGTCAACTAGCAGCAGAGAATAGACTTGTAGTCAACTAACTGCAGAGAATAGATCTGTAGTCAACTAGCAGCAGAGAATAGACTTGTAGTCAACTAACTGCAGAGAATAGATCTGTAGTCAACTAACTGCAGAAAATAGATCTGTAGTGAACTAGCAGCAGAGAATAGATCTGTAGTCAACTAGCAGCAGAGAATAGACTTGTAGTCAACTAACAGCAGAGAATAGACTTGTAGTCAACTAACTGCAGAGAATAGATCTGTAGTCAACTAGCAGCAGAGAATAGATCTGTAGTCAACTAGCAGCAGAGAATAGATCTGTAGTCAACTAGCAGCAGAGAATAGATCTGTAGTCAACTAGCAGCAGAGAATAGATCTGTAGTCAACTAGCAGCAGAGAATAGACTTGTAGTCAACTAACTGCAGAGAATAGATCTGTAGTCAACTAGCAGCAGAGAATAGACTTGTAGTCAACTAACTGCAGAGAATAGATCTGTAGTCAACTAACTGCAGAAAATAGATCTGTAGTCAACTAGCAGCAGAGAATAGACTTGTAGTCAACTAACTGCAGAGAATAGACTTGTAGTCAACTAGCAGCAGAGAATAGACTTGTAGTCAACTAACTGCAGAGAATAGATCTGTAGTCAACTAACTGCAGAAAATAGATCTGTAGTGAACTAGCAGCAGAGAATAGACTTGTAGTCAACTAACTGAAGAAAATAGATCTGTAGTGAACTAGCAGCAGAGAATAGACTTGTAGTCAACTAGCAGCAGAGAATAGACTTGTAGTCAACTAACTGCAGAGAATAGACTTGTAGTCAACTAACTGAAGAAAATAGATCTGTAGTGAACTAGCAGCAGAGAATAGACTTGTAGTCAACTAGCAGCAGAGAATAGACTTGTAGTCAACTAACAGCAGAGAATAGACTTGTAGTCAACTAACTGCAGAGAATAGATCTGTAGTCAACTAACTGCAGAGAATAGACTTGTAGTCAACTAACTGAAGAAAATAGATCTGTAGTGAACTAGCAGCAGAGAATAGACTTGTAGTCAACTAGCAGCAGAGAATAGACTTGTAGTCAACTAACTGCAGAGAATAGATCTGTAGTCAACTAACTGCAGAAAATAGATCTGTAGTGAACTAGCAGCAGAGAATAGACTTGTAGTCAACTAGCAGCAGAGAATAGACTTGTAGTCAACTAGCAGCAGAGAATAGACTTGTAGTCAACTAACTGCAGAGAATAGATCTGTAGTCAACTAGCAGCAGAGAATAGACTTGTAGTCAACTAACTGCAGAGAATAGATCTGTAGTCAACTAACTGCAGAAAATAGATCTGTAGTGAACTAGCAGCAGAGAATAGACTTGTAGTCAACTAACTGCAGAAAATAGATCTGTAGTCAACTAGCAGCAGAGAATAGACTTGTAGTCAACTAACTGCAGAGAATAGATCTGTAGTCAACTAGCAGCAGAGAATAGACTTGTAGTCAACTAACTGCAGAAAATAGATCTGTAGTCAACTAGCAGCAGAGAATAGACTTGTAGTCAACTAACTGCAGAGAATAGATCTGTAGTCAACTAGCAGCAGAGAATAGACTTGTAGTCAACTAACTGCAGAAAATAGATCTGTAGTCAACTAGCAGCAGAGAATAGACTTGTAGTCAACTAACTGCAGAGAATAGATCTGTAGTCAACTAGCAGCAGAGAATAGACTTGTAGTCAACTAACTGCAGAAAATAGATCTGTAGTCAACTAGCAGCAGAGAATAGACTTGTAGTCAACTAACTGCAGAGAATAGATCTGTAGTCAACTAGCAGCAGAGAATAGACTTGTAGTCAACTAACTGCAGAAAATAGATCTGTAGTCAACTAGCAGCAGAGAATAGACTTGTAGTCAACTAACTGCAGAAAATAGATCTGTAGTCAACTAGCAGCAGAGAATAGACTTGTAGTCAACTAACTGCAGAGAATAGATCTGTAGTCAACTAGCAGCAGAGAATAGACTTGTAGTCAACTAACTGCAGAGAATAGATCTGTAGTCAACTAACTGCAGAGAATAGATCTGTAGTCAACTAACTGAAGAAAATAGATCTGTAGTGAACTAGCAGCAGAGGATAGACTTGTAGTCAACTAGCAGCAGAGAATAGACTTGTAGTCAACTAACTGCAGAGAATAGATCTGTAGTCAACTAACAGCAGAGAATAGACTTGTAGTCAACTAACTGCAGAGAATAGATCTGTAGTCAACTAGCAGCAGAGAATAGACTTGTAGTCAACTAACTGCAGAGAATAGATCTGTAGTCAACTAACTGCAGAGAATAGATCTGTAGTCAACTAACTGCAGAAAATAGATCTGTAGTCAACTAGCAGCAGAAAATAGATCTGTAGTGAACTAGCAGCAGAGAATAGACTTGTAGTCAACTAACAGCAGAGAATAGATCTGTAGTCAACTAACTGCAGAGAATAGACTTGTAGTCAACTAACAGCAGAGAATAGACTTGTAGTCAACTAGCAGCAGAGAATAGATCTGTAGTCAACTAACAGCAGCGAATAGATCTGTAGTCAACTAGCAGCAGAGAATAGACTTGTAGTCAACTAACAGCAGAGAATAGACTTGTAGTCAACTAGCAGCAGAGAATAGATCTGTAGTCAACTAACAGCAGCGAATAGATCTGTAGTCTGAATAAACAAATCAAGGGGAGAAGCCGGTGTGTGATGCTGTTGTAAGATATTCAAGAAACCAATTATGGCACTTCTTTTTCCTTTTTTTAATAAATTGCCTATTCTAACCAAAAATGGATGTATCGATTCAATAAAAGTATTTTAAAAATATATCCAGTTTATGTTAAACTTCTAAAAAAAATGCAAATAACATTTTACTTTTGATATTAAATCATTATTAAATGCTAAACTATGTATTTCTTGTAACGATAAAGTGAAGTTCGTAATATCATTGCTAATATAAAATACTAAAAAGTCTCTATTAGTATAAATTATTAATTATAAACACTTTATTCATCAAAAAGAATAAAAGAAAACTGTAAAAGAATTTGGTCGTCTGCTACTGAAAAAATGTCGTCTGCCCGAGCTGTTTCAGTGATAACTTCACACACAAATTTAAACAAAAAACACTCTTTAGAATACTTTAGATGTAGTATCTTAAGACTAAGGGGAGAAAAAGAAAACACAATTGAGCTTGTAGTTGGCAGTGCTTTTCCATTCACCCCATTCCCATCTTGCAGCAGTAAATTGTTATCTCTGATTGCCATGGTGATGTGCTGGCTCTACTCGTGACTTCCGTTATCTGGAGACATTAACTTGTGGATACATTAGGTCAGGTGGTCGGAACGGCAGCTCTGTTTGACAAAATGCAGTGTTTGTGTGAGCTGGGGTAGTAGTGAACAGAAATGATGACACTTCTAACCCCAATGCCATAGGTCTGACATTTTGATTTGTTTAGAAGTGTTTCATTCGCCTAACTAGCCAACACGTTTTCTTCGCTTGTATGTAGGCTTTCTATTTTTCAAGTATGGAACATATCACACACCACCAAATGTTCTTGAATGGTTAGAAAAACAACTGACATGTTCTATATACATAAGTTTTAATGTAATGAACAAGTTGAACTACATATGTGTGTGTGTGTGTGTGTGATATAAGGCAATGAACAAGTTGAACTATATACTTGTGTGTGTGTGTGATATAAGGCAATGAACAAGTTGAACTACATGTGCATTCGTTTTAAGTTAGAAAACTATTGTAAGCATCGGAAGAACAAAAATATTAGAGTATTTCTCAGCTTAAACGTTGGTCCTTATTGTTAATATTATGTAAGTAACTGAAACGAGCAATGTTCGGCTATAATCAACCACATTACGAATACACCTATGGCAAATAGGTCTAAATTGGAAAGTTACGCAACATAAGGCAAAAATCGACCAGTTGAAGAAGCATGTCAGTCTCTTGTTTTCGCTACTAGCAATGGAATGACCATTTTGTTTTCATGAAATCTGGATCTGAAAAACTTTACTGCCTTCGTAGATCTAGACTTAATGTTGCTTCAGGGCCTATGTAGGTTTATACTTAATGTTGCTTCAGGGCCTATGTAGGTCTAGACTTAATGTTGCTTCAGGGCCTATGTAGGTTTATACTTAATGTTGCTTCAGGGCCTATGTAGATCTAAACTTAATGTTGCTTAATCCACGGTTACATTTAAAGATATTAACCATTCTCATTTCTTCCTTTAATGCTGGAATTACACGGATAAAAAAATAACACGGTCACTCAAAACTGATACAATGAGGGTTCTTGTTCAAAGAGAATCTTTGCGTTATTCCATTCGTCTCAGTAGCTCACAGGGGCTCAAACTAATGGTCAGGAACTGAATCTTTACAAAACTCGCTTGGAATTTAACTCCAAAACATTTGGCTAGGCTATGCTTAGCCACCGAGATTAAAATAAGAATGTCCACGTCTCTGCGAGACAAAGTATGGACTTATGAGAAGTGGGTGTAGAAAAGAGATCAATACGGCGAGTTCCACCCTATAATCTTCAGAACTTACTTGGCCTCTCTGTAGTGTTTCATTTATTTATTTGGCCTTAAATATGTCACAATCTGGCAAGCCAGTGTTTGCTGTGTCCAATGTTGCAAAGAACACAAGGCCTGTCTGGCAAGTCAAGATAGACATATCTGGTTCTTACACTGCTGGCATTCTCCTGGAGAAATTTAAATTTGAAATACAATTCTGAACACGAAGTAGTCATAATAAGCAGTGTATGCCAAGTGTACAAGGCGAGAGTGTTGGTGCTGTAGATTAGATTAGATTATACTTCTAATTATCTCTCCTTACATTATTAATATTCTGTATAGAAACTCGAAGCTACTAGAAGCAAAAGTGTATTTAAAAAAACACAAAAAAACTTCCTGTTTACATTTCTGTGGCCCCATGTGACAGAGACACAGTTTTACGAAGTAAAAAAAACATCAAGAGATATTAACTTTAAAAACTAGTATTAAAATGTATTTTGGTGAAATATCTTTGGCAGTAAAACCACAAGATCTTTATTAATATCATATTTTTCAGTTAAATCGACTTTTTGCTAAGTTTATTCCCATAAAGATCCAAGTGAAGACCGAGACCATTCGTTATAGAGGGCCTTAACACTGACCTGCAACGTCACAACCCGTGGGCATTTAAACCAATAGCTCATTGCCACGTCATACAGATCTGTACTGTTTCTCTCCTAACTAACGATACCATCGTTGATTTGATCCCATTAAATTAAATTAATTTTTGGTTTTATAAACTCTAATTTGTGGTATACAAAAAAAAATGCATTTTCCTAAAATTCTATACCAAAGTAATATTTCCTGATGACAAACAAAAATGTTATTGAAGTTTAATATTAACTGGGTAGAATGTTCACATGTTCCAAAATGAACAATTCTGTCACAACGTGGAAAAATAATGACGGAGATAAAAAGAGTTAAATCTAGCACTGTTGATAATTGATGAATTCAAGGTTAGAGGCAATTAGTTTATCTTAATAACGTATTTTTGTGATATGGCGTAGAGTTTCCCTTTGTAAATACATTTAGATCTATGTGTAAATCATCCTAAAGCAATTTGTTTCAATCGACATGCGTTATCTCATGATGGCGAGAAAATAGTTTGTTCTCTGTACAGTAACATTAGAGGTGAATGTAACATTAGAGGTGAATGTAACATTAGACGTGAATGTAACATTAGAGGTGAACGTAACATTAGAGGTGAACGTAACATTAGAGCTGAACTAACATTAGAGGTGAATGTAACATTAGAGGTGAACGTAACATTAGAGGTGAATGTAACATTAGAGGTGAACGTAACATTAGAGGTGAATGTAACATTAGAGCTGAACTAACATTAGAGGTGAACGAGTACAAAACAAAACGACGACTCAAAACGGTTAGAGTTACACTTTTTATTTTCTACCTCAATGCAGAATAAATGTGATAATTGTGGCCCTGGGGACTGCTGGACTACGAGAAATGTCATTGAAATAAAGTAGATTTTGTTTAGCCTCTCTGTTCTAACCATGAGTAGAGTCCACTTCGTCCATGTCTGATGTCACTGCTGACCTCGCGAGAATAACTCTTATTGATTTATTACAAAGCTTATATACACTCACTCTGTCTGTCTGTCTTTCTGTCTGTCTGTCTGATACTAATTCCGTACACGTCCCTTTGTCGGATCAAGTTGAAACTTTGCACAATTATTTATTGTCCCTAATAAAATGTATATGAATATATAGAAATGAACCACCTTATTACCTTTGTTTGGTATAGAAAAGGAGAAATAATTCGTACATTATTGAGATATGTAGCTGTAAATGTGCAGTTCTTTCCTTTATATAAGCTTTGCCTTTTTTTTTGGGGGGGGGGGTATATTTTTCTTGTACGTTGAAGAGTTATATCTCATGAAATAGTTCTTTAAGAAATGCTAGTTGTCACTAACTGACGCAAGACTATTAAGACTACACTTTGATCTTAGCCTTAAGGGCGATCAATGAATCGATTTTATGGTGAGATGCCTGACCAACGAGCCTAATTAATCAGTTTTCACGTGACGCCGTTGTATAACCCTAACAGCAGATGAGAGCTAATGCCGTATGACTCATATCAGCAGCTGCATTCTAAGAAGTGAATGATGATTTGGTCAATGTTGATAGCTCGTATTAATCGTATAAATGTGTTTATTAGATGTCTGTTTAGAGACCCATGTTCACTGCTGTTATTGGCAGTGAGAAGACCAATGCAGAATAACTTCGTGCTATGGAGCGGTAGTCAGCTTCCCAAGTGCAACTGAAAACGACGAACTGGTAGGGCCATGCGCATGGCGGAAGCAACTATGTTGCAGAAATGGAAAGAATCAGAAGCGCTTTAGAGAACAGAGAGCAACAAATCTTATCTTATCTTATAAAATACAGACGTTACTTCAAAAAAAGAAGATGATTACGTTGTGCGCGTCATGCATCTAATCATGCATGTTAACCAATAACTTAAATTCTGCCAAGTCATTGGTTTTCCTGTCGGGCTCCAATAGCATTAGGGAAAAGGAGCATTTGTACAAATCTATCCTAGCATATGGAACTGCGGTACCGGCCAATGTGATCCTCATTTCAGACTCACTTTTCTGCCTACAAGCTCTAGAGAGCTCAGAGACATGGCTTATTGTTATTGAATGCTATCCCTAGTTGTTTCTATTATTATCTTATCTTATCTTACAGACGTTACCAGGGGCGGACTGGCTATATGGGCAAACGGGCAAATGCCCGGTGGGCCGGTACCAAATGCAGACAACTTTTAAAAAAGTGACAGCAGCGGACACAAAGGCCCAAACACGTTTTCTTGTTCTTTTTTTATTATTATTACAATTAATTTTGTTTGAAATTGAACAAGAATATGAACACAAAAAAATACACTATACACTGTTTGTATTATCATTTGCAAAACGTTGGATCGTACTTTCTGCTATGCGCGAGTGGCATGGACTGCTTTGATGTCTTCGAAGTTGTGTTTGGCCTAGGCCTAATCATTTTGCTGGTCAGCATGGACCTTCTAAGTCACAGATCAACATGCATGACTGGATTGACATGTGAAATCCATGGGAGGTAATTATCTTATTTTTGAAAAATGTCTGTAATATATAAGTAATACCAAAAAGCTTCAAACTCATTAGGCTGCTATTTTATTGTTTATAGTTTTTAGACTCATTGGCCTCCTTCAGTCGAAGAACGACTATGGTTCATCTCACTCTTTTCCAGTGGAGCCCTATGTTGGAGAGACACTCCCGTCCACAAATATCGCAGGTTAAGGTGGCTTTTGCTTCGGTGGTAGAGGAGCTGGCCATTTTTCGTATTGTACGTTTTACTTTCAGAGCTGAAGCCGATGTTCTTTCGCTGTCCATATGTTTTTTTTTATCTCCTCTTCTAGAGACAGGTCATCTTGAATTGTGGATTCCAGATAGCAGAATTCGTTTACGGCATGCAGCTTGTCATCGTCTATGAGGACTACATACATGTATAAATAGAGTACATTCTGTAATCCTACAAATGCTTACATCCAGTTTTCGATGCGTTATCAAACTTTATATATTTTGTAGAGAATTAGGCTTACACCTATAATATAACAAATGGGCGTAGCCAGGAAGGAATGTGTTCAACCCATCACTTGCCTCAGACCTCTTTGTCTGAAAGGGAAACTTTACTTACTGCCCCAGTGCAGCCAACTTAAGCAAACTACAGTCACCAAATTTCAAGAGCGTAGCCAAAGGGGGTTTTGTGGTTTCCCTCCAATACGAAAACTGAAGCATTTTACCATTTTCTACCAGTCGCAGACTCCAGTGAATAGCAGATTTGGTTTTTGAATTTTTTTAGCGGAAGAGTAGCAGGCTAGTTGCACTGTAGATACCTCAGAATATGCATTTTTAAAACTTAAAATAACGGAAATAATGCTTCGCCCTGGACCCTACTGGGGGTCTTTCAGCGCTCCCCCGGACTTCCTAGCTGTCCTTTGGCGGTGTGTACTGTCTTTCCACTAATTATAGGAAGAGAGTATTCTAGGGTAGAAAAAAAACTTTGAAAGAATGAAAGATCAGAACGTAATGAAGGTTAATTACATATATTCACACTAATTACATATACACACACTAAAAATATAAATATATATAAATTGCGGAGTGGGGTAACCCCCCTCCCCGAAAATATATGACATGCCATTTGTGGGCCGGTTTATATGGTAATGCCCGGGCCGATTTTGATACCCAGTCCGCCCCTGGACGTTACTTCAAAAAAAGATGATAATTGCTTCCTACGCATTTCATGTGTCAATCATGCATGTTAATCAATGACTTAAACTCTGCTAAGTCATTTGTTTTCCTGGCTGATTCAGGCAACCCATCCCATTCTCTCATGAACATTATCAATATCTTGGTCACTATTTCAACTCAATGCTGACTCCCACCAAAAAATTCCCACAATCGTTTCATTTCTTCTCAGAATGTAAATGACATTTATAAACTATAGAAGCATGGCCGGATTTAATAAGTGGAGCCGGTGCATGAGTTATGGGTTTTGTGTAGGCCCCTACCTCCTTTCGAAAACGCCAATAAAAATACAATCTCTAGTATACAAATATCTAAAAGGTCGTGAAGAAAAAAAATAGATGACATGTAAATTTAATCAAATATTTCTTCTATAAATAATATGCATATTTTTTCAACTTTATATGTTTAAGTTTGTGAAGAGCCCCTCCCCCTACTATAAGGGGGAAGCCCTGGGAGACTGCACAGCCAGCATTGTTGTAAAGCCGGCCAAGATAGAAGTTATCGATTGTTTTGTTCTACAGTATTTTATGAGTTGAAAAAAAAAAGGTAAACAATATGGCCGAGTCCTTAATTAAATAATTGAAAAGGAATCATCTGCAGGGGGCTCTAATGTCATTGATGGAGATGGTGCGAGAGACAGAGGGGAAAAAAGCGCACCCTGTGGCTGTTCAATACATTTTTATCTAGTTCTTGAAAAGAGTCTCATTAATATGATTTGTATGATTGATTTTAAAAATGAATAAAGCGAGTATGAGTCATCTTAAATCCGTATTCTGTGTCCGAAAAAAAATGTGAAACTAAAATGTTGATGTGTATCAAGCAGACTCTAAAGAGGGCCAATAGGGCCCGTGTTATACTGTCACTCTAAACAGCTAATCCAACCAACCTGTGTACTCGTATTAAATAGCTCGATACAGAAAACTGAATAAATCTCGAAATGCTCATTTTAAACTTGGTTCAAATGAACAACTATTTTCTTCACCTTCCCCTATCTCTTAGTCTGCTGTACAGTTGGGGGACCACACATGATCTGTCGACCGTCTTTTTCCATTCCTCTCTGTCTTTAGCCTTGACCAAAGTCTCTCGCCATTAAAGGCTCGTCCATTCTTTGATGTTGTCTTCCAAACTCTTTCTCTGTCTGTCTCTTATTATTTTCCCTGGTTCCTAGCCTAATCCGTCCACAAAACGGCGGCGGATTGCGGTCGGCAGGATTCGAACCCATGACCATCGAGACGACAGTCCCGAGCACATATCACACGACCAGGCAAACATCTAATGTTCACAATATGCATTCCTGAAATTGTTAAAGACTTTTCAAATGGGGGTGGGGGTGGATGAAGAGAATGTAGATTCAAGTATAGCAGAGTGGAAACAAAATGTTTAGTATAAAAAGTATTCTGTTTCAGAACTGATCTTCAGAACGTCACGCACCAAAACGGACTAAGACAAAACGTCGCCTACCCCTTCAAAGCCCTGAGGACTTCGTGATATGGCCATATAGTTTAAGTTTGCGTTTTTTTGACATTGCAATAATAACAACAGTACATAGTATTTTATACGTGGTTCTTACAAGTAAAAATACATCTTTCCTAAATTCTAAATAAATTCTAAATATATCTAAATAAATTATGAATGTAAAGTAATCTATTCTTTCTATTAAGTTGTTAGGATCAATGTATTTTTTATGTGAAGAAGGCGGAATCTGGAGTACTATGGTTGAACAAACGGCTACCAAAGGGAAAGAAAAGCACAATTACTAACATTTGTCTCACTACTGCAAGAGTTATCTCCTCTTTTTACAAAACCCAATAAATTACCACTAATTTATTAACTAATTGGTTATTTCCATTGATCCGTGAGTTGTCATCGACAATGAATATTTGTGCAAAGTTTCAACTTGATGCAAGAACGGGAAGTGGGAGAAATTACGTGTGCAAGATTCTACCCAGACAGACAGAGTTGATATAAGCTTTGTAAAAAGAAATTGATTATGTTCAAGTTTCTTTGAATGTTCTTGTGTATGTTCTTGCATACTTGGATATTATGCTAGTTCCTATGTAAGTTCCTTTTCATGTTCATATGTACGTTCCGATGTGTGTTCCATTGAAAGAGTGAAGATTACTAGCTTCAGTAAACTATTATTTATAAGGAACATTTTTTAAAAAGTGTCAGTACTGAGCATAAATGTAGGCCTACATTCTGACACATAGATCTAGAACCCGAATGTAGGCCTACATTCTGACACATAGATCTAGAACCCGAATGTAGGCCTACATACTGACACATAGATCTAGAACCCGAATGTAGGCCTACATTCTGACACATAGATCTAGAACCCGAATGTAGGCCTACATTCTGACACATAGATCTAGAACCCGAATGTAGGCCTACATACTGACACATAGATCTAGAACCCGAATGTAGGCCTACATTCTGACACATAGATCTAGAACCCGAATGTAGGCCTACATTCTGACACATAGATCTAGAACCCGAATGTAGGCCTACATTCTGACACATAGATCTAGAACCCGAATGTAGGCCTACATTCTGACACATAGATCTAGAACCCGAATGTAGGCCTACATTCTGACACATAGATCTAGAACCCGAATGTAGGCCTACATACTGACACATAGATCTAGAACCCGAATGTAGGCCTACATTCTGACACATAGATCTAGAACCCGAATGTTTAACTAGATGTCGGATGGACGTTGTCATGCTAGTACCAATTATATGACCACCATACGGAAGAAGGCTATTTAGGTCAGTGATTATGAGCTTGTTAATCATGTCTTACCACGCTTGCTTCAGGGTCTTTTTCTGACCTTGATATGACCTTGCTCTGACTTTATTTTTACATTGCGACCTTGCTCTGACCTTTTCGTAGAGTTTCATGATTTTAATTTTTTTATTCAAGCTCCAAATGAAAACAAGCCATTTGGTTAAACCTAATCTAAACATTGGATTCGTAACTGACTTTACATCCATTTGAACATCTCGTCTGCTGTTATCAAATCAATAAGCACAGTGGTCACTATGTTGCCAACCTCACATTTTACACACACTCACACACACAATATCTATGACTTTTACAAATGAGACGCGTTTCTATGGGAGCGAACTGTTTTTGTTTCAATCTCCAGCTGAAAAAAGTTTAGAAAAACTAGCCCTACATCTGTGTAACGAGCTACACGGAGGTCTTTAACCCGACCTGCTCTCACATGATTAGGATGGCACAGTACAGATACACGAGGCACAATGTAGACACAAAAAGACACAATACAGGACAATGAGACACATATTAGACACGATGTCTACACAATGTCAACACAAAGTTGACACTTATAGACACAATGAAGACACTATGAGACGCAATATAGACACAATGTAGTCACAATGAGATCAAAAGTAGACACATTTGAGACACAATGTAGACATAATATAGACACAACGAGATCACGGAGTTGCAGAACACACTGAGATCTCTGTCTGTGGCATTTAACATCTCGAGAGACTTCTCGTTCTCCTCCAACTTCTCGTGTGACTAAAGAAACATATTCTTGATACACAGCTGAGGTCACAGTTTGGGCATCTTTCTACTTCTGGTGAGTGTGCCATCTGCAACACAGGACCCTTCCTTCATGCTTGCTCTCCATGAGGACCTATCCAGTGCCTCTTTTTAGAAACGGATCTCCTGCCTTCTGCTAGATTGAACTGAAGGTAATAGACTAAACACGATTGTCTTGCTTGAGTTGTTAATGTGGCCGAGGCAGCAGCATTTCTCAGCTGCTTTTAAATAATTAATCCGGTCGTTAATTGAGCTCTGAAGTTGATTTCTTATCGATTAGTCTAATGATCAGTTGCTCGATATAAGTCAAAGGTCAGGGTAGTATAAATTGGTCAATCAATTACCATAGCAACAACAATCTACAAGGGAAAAGGCTTACAAACTCGTTTCTACAGTGCTGATAAAATGAACAAAAAGGACACTATGGTTTATAAACTACTTCGCTTATCAATACTTTTGTACTCTGTACACTGGAGACCATGGGCGTAGCCAGGATTTTTTTTCGGGGGGGGTTTTGGGGGGGGATTTTTTTTCTCTCCCCCCCCCGAACCCCCTCCCCCCCTTCCGCGAAAAAAAAATTATATGTATTTATGTGTGTGTGTGTGTACATAATCTTTATAACATTCTGATCCTTCTTTCTTTCGGAAGACGTTTATTGTGCCCTAGAATAGGTTCTTTCATGAGTTAGTGAAAAAATTGTAGATTCCCCGACATTATTAGCAAAGGGGTCTTGGGGAACGCTAGGAGCTCCCCCAGCGCGGGGCAAAGCCCCGCCGCCAAGCACTATTTCTGATATTGAAAACCAACAAAATGCATATTCTGAGGTATCTACAGTGCATTTTCCTGCTATTAAAAAGTTTTATTTCAAAAACCTAATGTGCTATTCTTACTGACTTAGACCCTCCCTCGTCGTTCGGCGCATTTGCCATCAAGCTGTTTCCATAAAATTGTGGACTCCTCGCCATTACTAGCAAGAGGGTCTGGGGGAGCGCCAGGAGCTCCCCAGCGCGGGGCGAAACCCCGCCGACAAGCACTATTTCTGGTATTGAAAGCCAACAAAATGCATATTCTGAGGTATCTACAGTCCATTTTAATGCTATTAAAAAGTTTTATTTTAAAAACCTAATGTGCTATTCTTACTGACTTAGACCCTCCCACGCCGTTCGGAGCATTTGACGTCAAGCAGTTTCCATAAAAATCTTTCACTGGTAATGTCTGAAGCCTCTTCCCATCTACCATGAGGACCCCCATGAATGAGTGGCGACAAGTTGTACTAGGATATCATTGCAACTCTTCTTATGCGTAATTCATTTTGTCGGAGAACATGTCCCGCAAACTTCATGCGTCGTTCTCTCACAATCTTACTAAGGGGTCGACTCCCAGTTCGGCATAGGATTTCCTTGATTTAGATCCGATCTCTATAACTGACTCCTGAAATCTGTCTTAGCCATCTTTGTTGAGCTATATTTAGTGTTTTTCGATTTCGGTAGATGACTATTCACTGCAGTTTATTAATGGAGCCCTGCCACTGGTAAAAATGTGTAACCTCTCTTGAATACGCTCTTGGAATTAAGTGACTGTAGTTTGCATTTAGATTTTATATTGAAAAGAGAAGTTTTATCGTCAAAATCTTCTGTTGGGGGTTTTCCACCTCAAAATGCTCTGTAGGGGGTTTTAGACTCAAAGCCATCTGGAGGGGTTTTAAACTTTAAAAAAAAAGCCATCTGTAGAAGAAACTCAAAACCCCCGATTGGCTTGGCTACGCTCAAATAATTTTAGTGTGTAATTTGCTTTTTTTTTTATATTGAAGATGTATTTTTAGCATCAAACCCCTCTGAATAGGGGTTTAAACTCAAAACCCCTTTCGACAACGCTCATAGCATTTTGAGTGCGTAATTTGCTTTTTTTCTTACACTGAAGATGACGGGGGGGGGGGGGGGTTTAAACTCTAAACCCCTTTGACTACGCTCATAGATTATAGAGTGAGTAATTTTCTTTTATTTATATTGAAGAGGTACTTTTTAGCTTCAAACTCCACTGGAGGGGAGTTTAAACTCAAAACCCCATAGACTACACTCTTCACATTTTTAGTGTATAATTTGCTTTTTTTTTATTATTAAAAAGAGGTATTTTTTACCTTCAAACCCCACTGAAGTGGGGTTTAAACTCAAAACTGAGTCAAAACCCATTTAGCTAAGCTCATAACATTTTGAGTGCGTAATTAGCTTTTTTTTATATTAAAGAGGGGGTTGATCGTAAATTTTAGACGGGGTTTTAAAATCAAAATCTTCCTTAACTGTGCTCTTGGAATTAGGGGATTTTCGTTTGCATTTTTTTTTGTTTTGTTTTATAGAAGAGGGGGAGTTAACTGCAAAAACCCCAGGTAGGGGGTTTAAAACTCAAAACCCCTGGTAGGGGGTTTTAAACTCAAAACCCCTAGTAGGGGTTTTAACTCGAACCGCTCTGGTAGGGGTTTTAAACTCGAACCCCCCTGGTAGGGGTTTTTAAACTCGAACCCCCCTGGTAGGGGTTTTTAAACTTGAACCCCCCCTGGTAGGGGGTTTTAAACTCAAAACCCTTTTGGTTGTGCTAGGGCAAGTGATGGTTTAGTATTAAAATCTCACCTAAAATAAACAAAATCAAAGCAAAAAATAGTCACTAAATTCCGACTCCCCCCCCCCCAAGGGGGGGATTTCATTTCGGGGGGGGTTTGAACCCCAAGAACCCCCCCCTGGCTACGCCCATGCTGGAGACACCCAAAAGACTTGCTATATATGGATTGGCCTCATGGATGAAAATGTTTACTACCAGAAAATGTTTTTGTTGTGCTTTTGAAACATAAGACACTGGGACAACTGGTAAAAAACAAATACTTAAAAGTATACTAATTAGCTGAGCCACAAAAAAAGGTTGGGCATTGTTGATGCAGACTATAAAACTTAAGTACTGAGTTAAATATCCCTCAGATAGAAACTCATACCTCCCAAAAATGTCAAAATAGTTATCACCTCTTTTGTGACAATTGGCGAAACTTTATCAAAAATAATCTTTCATTTTCATCATACGTACAACCAGGTGTAACATTAGAGTAAAAAAAAGGAAGATATATTATATATTGATTCAAACGAGGCTGGCACGTGCAACATTTGCTTTGCACGTGTTGGTGATAAATTAGTTCCATTAACCCAGATGCATGTTTGTATGTAGGTCAATGTATCTCTACCACAGCAAGACATCATTTTCTAGTTCATCCTTGTAATAGCTGATTTCTGTTGATGAATTTGTTTGAAAAAAAGTTCACAGGACTTCGTAGCCTTTATAGATCTATGTGGCATCGTGATTTTCTTATACTCTCCAGTAGGGCGGCCAAACGAAGGAGAGTGATGCCAAGCGTAAAGAAGGTATACATTAGACATTGAGGTGCCGATTAAAAAAATAAAAAAAGCTTACCATTAAAAAGTACAAACTAATGGAGTTAGCCCGACTTATCGATTGGAAAGATAACCACTAAAGCCAATTTTCTTTTTTATCTAATGTGATTTTTTTAAATTTTATTTTCTTGAAGAAATCTAGGAATTAAACTTAGAGCGAATCGATATTCGTTTCAAAATGGATGCCTTGAAATAGCGTCATTGTTTGCCTTCCCTCAAGTATATTATCCGAGACCTTAAATCTTCATCTACGAATTGATTCACTTTACATTTAACTTTTCTTGCAATTAGATATCTATGGCGGAATAAAACTAGATATAGCTAGCTTTGTTGTTTTTTTTAAGTTAAATGATAATTTTTATGCACTTTTTAAGCACTGTGGAATCAAAATTTCTAAGTGCTTCGTTTCTATGTCATTTTTTAGAACTTAGTTGGGAAAGGCGTCCTTGGCATGTTTAGTTAATCCTGAAAATCCCCAGTCACTCCAATTACTACTAGTCAAATTTTCATTATTATTTCTTCATTTCTTCTTTTTTCTTTTCTTTTTCATTTTTTCTTTTTTATTGAGTAGAAACTTAGTGAGCTTACCAAGCCGTCTGTCCCAAACATTTCTTTTATAATATCCTACAGACAAAGACAAACAGTTGCTAGTATGCCACTTTCCCAGAGAAAGGTCTGGTGGAAGAGTTTCCCATCCGCCAACCCCTAGCTACGCCACTGTTTGGACCGCCTAGTGTCGGTGAAACCTTAACGTCTGCTGACACATCTTGTTGTCGTAAGTAGACATTAAAATAGTCCATACACACCGCTGCCTTGATTTCAGTGCATCGATCCTCTCTCTCTCTCTCTCTCTCTCCCAGTTTCTCTGTGCGCATCAGCGGCAGCTATTGGAAAAACTGAAAAAACCGGCCAACAGGCAAGCTCTCTATTACATTCTCAGCCAACACGACTCGTCCCTGGCCAATATCGATCTCCTATCGAGGCTGACCCCAATACAACATCCTAAGAGCCACGCAATGGTTCCATTCGGCCCAGGAGGAGCGATCGAAAAGAGAGAGAGAGAAGATAGAAAGATAGAAAGAATGAGAAACACACTGTTTGACACGAGATATGACAAGAGATCTTCGTGGGAAATGACGTTAGATAATTAATGAACTTGTCACTTGGCGTCAATCTCTTCTGCATATTTAACTCATCTACATAATTAAGATTTTAAAAATATAGGCTAGAAATGGAGGTCGCAGATGGGGTGGGGGGGGGGGTGCGTAGCAACGTGAAATACTGCACTCCTCTCGAAGAGATACTCAAATTAAATAATTACTCAATTTTACTTTGTAGATATTTTGATTTTCAGGTGAAAATTCAGTTTTCCCGTCTATCTCTTCGTTTTGTCTTAATTTGTATTGATTTTTTTTTTCTTCGGTTGATTTTAAATGAAAAATCTCGATATGTTTACGCGGAAGAATACATCAAACCAAGGGGCGAGAAACATCAGCGGAAGAGCTATTGCGAGGAGAAAGCAACCATAAAGTGCAACAGAAAGACGCCACAAATATCTCTACGCGAGGTGACATCTGACAGAATATGTAACACAGCCCCCAAACCCAAGTTATTGCCTAACAACGGCGGTTCTAAAACCTGTGAAAAAAAAAAGTTCCCCGGTCGCCTCTTCCAGCCTCTGAAGAAGCAGAAAAACTATGAATAACTGCAGATAATGTTCAGCATGCAGCAATCGATATGGCTAATTGAACTAATGAACGAGATCAGATCAGAAAATAAGAGAACGAGGACGAATAAGCAGAAGTATTCGATGACGAATGTTTGTGTTAAACTTGTTAATTCAGTATAAGTTTTTAAAATCACATTTACGTTTAGAAAAGAAGACGTGCTTGTTGTTTTTTAGGCCTTCGTAGAGAAAAAAACGCTGCTGTTGTGTTTGTGCTGAATGTATGTCTGTTAGTCTAACCGCCACGTCAGTGCCTTATTTTGACTTTTCAAAGCCCTAAGCTACTTGGGATATGAGGCACTTTTGGGATCCTTTATAAGTTCAGATATGTAAATATAAATATATATTTATTCAGGGCCCCAAGCTTTTAGATAAATACGGCCCTGGGTTGCGTTCTTATCTCAGACATCCGACTTCCTAATGGCCTACATCGTTTTCAACTTCTGAACTTCCTTAAGTTTGCCCTTTTTTATCCATAAACGTGTTTTTATCCATAAACGTATGTTTTTATTGCACGAAAAAATAGAATGTTGGCTTATAAGAATCTTATCATATCAACGTACAAGGTTCATATTTATCACACTTCTGCAAAGAATAGCTTCAATTTTATTCTTTATGAGCTCCATGCAAAACAGTGTACTGATTAAGCTTCATTTCATTAATAATTGATACGATCATGCTAGACATAGCGTTCGAATATTCAGCTATCTGACAACAAAATCCAATTACGTGATGAATGGTGGTCCAGTCAACACTCACGGCTAGCGGCTTGTAAGTGCGTCCTAGGCTGAGAGTGGAATAGTGCTTTAGATTTAAGAAAGTTCCATCTACAAATTAAAGTTCTATTCAGTGGTATTGGGTATCGCTGTGGACGACACTAAAACTGCAGCCCATTGTTGTGACCAGGTAATATAATCTTGTGTATCAGTGTCCAGTGATTTTGAAGAGAAGTTTTAAAAAAATAAATTAATAAACATTCACACACACACACACACACAGACACACACATATAAACGAGCAATATTATTAAGTGAAATCGGATGTCTGTTGCTATGGTTAGGATGGCCGCGCTGGAGTCAAAACAATATTTACGACATTGCCAACACTTTCTAAGTATTGAATCTTTAGTTTCTGTTATATTTTTTAAGATACAAAAAGTGAGAGAGAGAGAAAGAAAGAAAGAAAGGTTAGATAGATAGATAGACAGATAGATAGATAGATAGATAGATAGATAGATAGATAGATAGATAGATAGATAAATAGATAGATAGATAGATAGATAGATAGATAGATAGATAGATAGATAGATAGATAGATAGATAGATAGATAGATAGATAGACAGACAGACAGACAGACAGACAGATAGTTACATACATATTTACATAAATACATACATACATACATACATACATACATACATACAATACATACATACATACATACATACATACATAAAAAAGAAAACTATAATTCTATCTCGTAATAAATGTTTTATAATAACATCTCCACTTTAAATCATACAATATTATTTGACCATGTTACAAATGCCAGCGCTCAAACGTTCGTACCTAGACTTTGCTGTGTGAAACTCATTCAAGAAGTGTGTGTATGGGGGGGGGGGGGGGGGGTTATGACCCATGTATCTTATCATAAGCTCAACTTATACGTTCGTAACTTCTTATTCAACAGTAAATGGAGAGTCAACAGAACAAGGGACATTACTTATCAGTGAAGGACTTCAGACTGTATACTAGAGAAGAAATGTAATTTCTTTCTTTCTTTTTTTTTTTCTCTCAAGCTTAACACTTCATTCAAATTTAATAAATAATCTCTTTTCAATTTCAGAACTC
The DNA here is from genome assembly GCF_947242115.1 of Biomphalaria glabrata. Lineage (NCBI taxonomy): Eukaryota > Metazoa > Mollusca > Gastropoda > Planorbidae > Biomphalaria > Biomphalaria glabrata. Next base: position 76,615,598 of record NC_074711.1, read on the forward strand.
AATTATTTTTAAAAAGGTAAAGTAAAGTGATAGTAATCTAGAACTTACAATCTATGGGGGACAGGACAGCCACCAATAGCCTTTTTTCCCCAACAGATATTAAGTACCTGCTGAATAGGTACATTCTGTGTTATTCCCCAAAATATTCCAAAACTCAAAATCCCAGTCTTCTAATGGATTCGAGCTTAAGGCATATCGGTAGGAAGCCAAGCGCTATACCACTTCGCCAATTCTAAAATAAAACTGACAAAATTGTAGACCTGAAAGTCCATTCAAATATTATGATGATACATTCAATGAAGCCTAGAACCTTTTCTTGGTTCCTAATAAGAATCTTCGAAACCCTTTATTAGATCATTCAAAAAAAAAGATAGAAACGTTTCACTTTCCTCTCATTTATAAATAATTAAATGCACATGGTTTCAATGCATGTCTCATGCAGTACAGTCCATGCTAAGTTTCTAAAAAAAAATAAAACATGACCAAGTTTTTAAACTGCTAAACGCTGACACTAAAGAAATCGTTCATTCTTTAAAATTATATTTTACTAACCATACGACTTGACGTTTGTACATGGAATTTGAAAACTAAACATTTGATTAGATGAGAAAAGAATCCGATGAAGAAGACTCATACAAAATGACATTAAAATCCAGAATGCAAAGATCAGTCGTTGAAATTTAATGTGTATACATTATCATCCTTTTCTATCAATCTAAGTTGTTGAACTAGTAAAAAGAAGTATCCTTTTCAGACTTTGCAGAGGATGTCAAGGTCAACTGTTTCCATGGCTGATGGCTAACGAGGGTATCATGTGGCCAGCACAATGACCAATATGGTTGAACTACCCATTTGAAACTCGTCAAAATGCGTAAAAAGCCTTAACCACTCGGTCACTTTTTCACTACATTATTTTAAAAAATGTATGTTTGATTTGACCACCTATTTTCAATTCAACTAATATGTTTGAAATAAGTCGATGACATTAATGTCCGGTGTTAAGCTTTACCTAACCAATCAAATATATTGCAAGTGTTCAAAGATCTGTACAAACGAGCAAATGTGGAATCTTCAGTAAGAAATAAAACTTTAAAATAAATCCAGACTTTGAAAACTGACCGTTTATTTTACCAGAACTAATGTTACCATCTCACGCTCAATGTTTTAACTCCAGGTAATATGTTCATTAATTCATTCAATGTGTTAGCTCCAGGTAATACATTCATTAATTCATTCCAGGGAAAAGAGAGTTAATGAGAATGAAGTTATTTTACTTAAAGCCATACTTAACAGCGCCACTAAACATGTTAATTAGAATAAAGCGTCTTTCCTCCATTGGCCTGCGAGTCTTTGCATGCCAACGAATCATTTATCACCTTTTAATTAATTGTCTAAAATGTTTTTCTTGACACATGTCTGTGTTTTCATTTCAATTCATTATAGATTCTTTTAAAATGTTGTCTTCCAAAAGGAGTGTCTAACTCCTTCTTGCCCTGCTCTCAGAGAGCTCAGACGTAAATGAGTATTTCAGAGAAATAGAACACATTGAAAAATACTGTAAAGATAATTTTTTATTATTAAATGTAAAAAAAAACAAAGAAATGATAATCGATTTTCGTAGGGACAAGAAGGAAAATGATATTGTTTCTGTAGCTGGAGAGACTATTGAAATTGAGCAAACCTTTAAATACCTTGGTACTATCCTAGACAATAAAATTAAATTTTACGGCAAATACTGATTATATCAGCAAAAAAGGGCAGCAAAGATTACGATTACTAAAAAAACTGTCCTTGTTTAATGTTAGCGAAAAGGCCTTGGCTATGTTTTATCACGCTCACATCTGCAATATTTTATGTTTCAATATCACTGCCTGGTATGGCAATCTGAGCATTAAAAATAAAAATAAACTTTATAGAATCCTAAATGCTGCTGGTAAAATCATTGGCAAAAAAACAAACCCCATTTGGGCAGCTGTTTGAGACAAACATCTATAAAAAAGCTAACAAGATCCTAGAAATAAAGAAATAAATAGGAACAATCTGAAATAAACTTTGTCACATGTAAATTATGAGTGAGTCTGGTGTGAATATACATTTTGGTTTCTTATAGTTATAATGTTTTTTGTTTGGTGTAATGCACAAATTGTAAGACAAATTTCCATACGGACAATAAAGATTATTATTATTATAACTACTAAACGTATTGTTGTTTTTTTCTCTCCTTAAACCTTTTTTTATGGACCATGTGATGATTTTATCGGATGTTTTAACTAGTTAAGACGTTTGCTTTAATTAGAATGTATGATTCAGATTCAGGGAGCTAGCTCTTAATGATGCAACAGAGTTACACTGTTACCATCAAGGTGGTGTATTTTTTTTTTTTTGAGCATCAATGCAAATGGCTTTTGATTCAGGAAGTATTTTGGTTCAACACATGTGATGGCTAGGATTTTGATTTTGAAAGAGAGATTTAGGACATCCTTGAATTCAACCTTCTCCAGGGCAGCCGCCTATGGCCTCCGATTGGTGGGGGCTTCGCACATCACTTTTGATCATTTTTTTTTTTTTTTAGAGAAGAAATAGCAAAATTTGTTCTCAGTGTTGTTGTTGGAGTGGCTAGGTTTTTAATAAATTACATTTTTTTTTTTGCTGTATATTTTTTATTTTTCTATTTCACTTAGGGCCATTTTGCCTAGGGCCTCCTGTTATCTAAGGCTGGCCTTGCTCGTATCTTTCTTGGTACCAGACATTTGTTTCGTAAAGGAAAAGACAATAGGTCGTTGTGCTGAGTGGTTAAGCTATTGGCTTCCGAACCTGGGGTCCTGGGTTCGAATCTCGGTAAATACTGAGATTTTGATTTTTCGGATTTTTAGGGCATCCCAGAGTTCACTTAACTTTAACTAGTACCAGACTTTAGTTGTGCTGGCCTCGTGACACCCTACTCGTTAACCTTTGCCCCAAGAAACAGACGACCTGAACATTATCTGCCTTATAGATTGTAAGGTCTGAAAGGGGAAGTTTACTCTTTTTTTTTTAGACACAGCTGCACATCTACTCGCCGCGGATCTTTAAAGAGAAAGTATAATGATCTAAATTTAAAAAAAAAAAATAATTGTAAGTATTTTGTGAACAGTAAACAAAAATGGAGCATGGTGGCTGAGTGGTAAAGCGCTTGGCTTCTGTAACCAAGAGTCTCGAACTCGAAACCCAGAAAAGTTTTTTGAACATTTTTATTTTCCTGATTTTTAAGACTCCTCGAAGTTCAGCAACTCACATAGTAACTAACTTAGTTGGAAAAGCAAGGGCAGTAAATCGTTGTGCTAGCCACATGTAGGAATTTGAAACAGGTGTGTTTTACTTCATCTCCCCCCACCCCAGACCTAAATTATTTTTTTTTTGTGAAGAGGACATTGCACGTTACTGACATAACGATATACAATACTACAATATATGTGCTTAAAATGCTAATAAGAAACGTGTATGTTAACATAATTGTTATTAATTGGCCACACCTATGGAGATTTAATGCTATTAATTTTGGAGGGAAAAAAAAGGTTTTATGAAAGAAATCTGTAACAGTATATGAAGGTCAATACCAATTTAGCATTCTTACACAGTTAGGTTTTAATGTTATTAATGATTTATGGTGCGTATCATTCAAAAAATCAATGCAGGGTATAATCGTTGGGCCCATTGTGTGGAGAGGTTCTGGCAATACTTCAACAATAGGACCTCAGCTGTTTAAAAAAAATCTATAAGCAATAAGCATGATTGTTACCGATAGTTAATAGAATATCTGTACATTCGATCACTTTGTCATTTCTAGGCAGGGAGTCAACTTCTGTGTAAGACTGACGTTAATTAGTTTGCACCAAAATTGGCCCCACATTTTTTGCCCCAATGCAATCAAAACCTACACGATGGCGAGTCACCTTTAAATGACCGCCACTTGTGCTGGTCATACTGTGTCCCAGTCGGTGCAAATTCCCAAACGGCTCCCCGGCAATGTTGCGTTTGAGCCACTCTGATACCCTAATCAAGGCGTCAATGAAACTGCTCAACGAAGGGTGTCAAGTGGGAATTGGCAGTAGACAGAACACACACGCACACGCACACACATACACACACTCTTTCGGTAAAGGAAAAAGTAGGGGGGGGGGGAGCTAGACGCTCAGAAAATGTTGTTGCCTAGCAACAATAGGCTCCAAAGTCACTTGAAATTGTAGATTCGGAAAAGTAGAAATAGAAATCTTACTGGAAGTAGAAGGCAAACTTTCTGGAATAGCGTTTTGTTTCAACTAATTAACCAAGGCTCGGGTCCACTGTTGCCTACACTGTGGACTCAGGTGACCCCTCGAGAACAACTGTTCGACCAGAAGCTTTATAAAATGAAGGAGCCACTGGAATCTCTTAGGTCGATGGTCATCAGTAGGGCAGCAAATGTGACATGGTCAGAGACATGATTTTGCAGGCCTAATTCAGACGACGTTCAGAAATACTAAGTCTAGTTCCATCCATTTTGAAGGTAGGTGTGGGGGGGGGGGGGGGCATATTGACAAAACATTTTTATTTGTTAGAATCTTTGCTAAAGATCTTTTCTACCTATCTTTTATTATTTCACTGAATAAAAGAGTTCCTTCTGTTTCCATGTTATCTCCCATAATATTCACTGTCAAAGGTCAGAACTTTCGGACTTCAAAACGCGGCTTTAACAATCAAGACGGTAACGAACTACCGCCTGCGGGTCATATTCAGTCCGTGAAGCGGCTCTTCAAGACTCATTGAAATGTTGAGCACCACTGGTATATAAAAGTATAACTAGCAAAATATTTACAAAAAAATACTTTAAAAAAACAAAGTTTAAACAAGGGAAAGAACTGCAGTTTTACACACACACACACACACACACACAAATATACATATATATATATCAATACTGTAAAATGTATCTCCCTTTTCTGTGTCAAAACAAAATTAATTAATTACCTTTTATTAATCAATTGATTTATTAACTTTTGGAGTGATTCGTGTTTTGTTATGACAATGAATAATTGTGCACAATTTTAACTTGAGCCAAGATTGGGAAGGTGAGAAATAACGTGTCCAAAAGTTGTACCAGACAGACAGACAGATGGAATGAGTTGATAACAACTAAACGTTATAAGTTTGAAATTTCAAAGAAGTTTTATTTGTTATGTTTTTTTTTCGACTATAAAGCACACGGTTTGATATCAACACGTAAACAGGAACAGCTATAAAAAAAAATACTTTAAAAAAAACACAAAAAAAGCTCATGTTAAGTGAGTTGTATCAATTAGTTTGGATCAGTCATGTCATTACATTTGTAATAGATCTAGACTAACAATAAAAAAAATATATATAAAAATTTAAAAAAATGAGAACAACCTGAATTTAAACTCATGACTCAAGCATTCTCATGCCAACACGTTAACCACTCTGCTAGAGGAGAACCTATGAACACCTATGTATTGCTTCTATAGCCTCGTCCTATTTTTCGTGATTTGTTAACTAATACTCTAGACCTATAAAGGGAAGTAAATCTTATCTTATCTTATATAATACAGACGTTACTTCAAAAAAGAAGATAACTACGTCCTACGCGTCATGCATTCAGTCATGCATATTAACCGAAATTCTGCCAAGTCACTGGTTTTCCTAGCTAGCTCAGGCAACCCATTCCATGCTCTAATAGCACTAGGGAAGAAGGAGTATTTGTACAAATTTGTTCTAGCATATGGAACGAGGAATGTGTCTTTATCATTGTGTTTTTACGAGTATTTTATTAAATTTTGTTTTTGTATTTGAAGATTATGGTTCAGTGTTTTATGTATAATTGCTACTTTACTTTTGAGTCTTATATATAAAGTTATCTGTACAAATCACCAAAAGAAATTTTGTTCTGTGTAAGTAATTGTTGTGTATAATTGTATAATTCAGCTTATACCATCATTTTAGTCAAGTACAATTTCTTTCCCTTGTTTGAGATACCAAGCAAAATAATTAATTAGTAATAGTTAATTAAGTAATTGGTTATTTTTTTAAATTGATTCTTGTATTGTCAAGTAAAAGAAATAATTGTGCGAAATTTCAACTTGATCTGAAATTGGGTGTGGGAGAAATAACGAGTACAAACTTTTTACCAGACAGACAGACAGAGTTGATATAAGCTTTGTAAAAAAAAAAAATCATTGACACTTAGAGTCATGTATAAACAAACATTACTGCTTCTAAACAAATGTCAAGAAAGATGATCTGTAATTGTGATGAGTCACTATTGGAGTTGTGATGGTCAGTAGACAGTGGCGTGCATGCGAGAGAAAGGGATGGACAAGGAGCTTATCAGATGCATGAGTCACGTGATGAGTCAAACAGTAAAATGTTCCTTGGACTATGATAAGCTTTCGAGTTTTGCTGTTACGTGCGTGCGTGCAAATGCGGATAGGCATCTGGGCTGTTGCTATGATAGGGTCAATTACTTTCAAATTTCGAAATTAATAACTATTAACTCTTTCTCTCCTAACTGACGGTACCAGAGTTGATTCCACCAGAATGTGGTAAATAATTACGGAGAAAAAGAGTTAATGTATATTCTTTGTGTTACTTATGACAATATAGGGCCTCCATTAAAAAAAAATTCAATCCCCACGGTCCCTCTCCGATATTAGTGTTCCTCCTTGCCCTTTAGATCTCTCCCCGTTGTATCCAGCCAAGTCACTATGTTTTCTTATGTACTTATGGTATCAAGTTGTTCCGCTAATCATCGTGTCTTAGGGCCTGTCCCTGGGGCTCCTGCATCTGATTACAGTGAACCACAGATAATGCGGGCATTGACTTAGAAACACTTTTAAAAGTTTCAATTGATGAGAACTATTTGGCTTGTTGGGTAAAACTCTGCAATTGAAAACTGGCGTTCCGTTTATTGTTGTTGCGTTGATTGTTAGATTGAACAGAAAGATAGCCTCGTTACTCCAGAACACAGGAAAAGATGACACTCAAGCCCCAGATTTAAGCACTACAGACATTAGCGGTAATGGAATCAAGCGGAAATTAAAACACTCAGTGATTCAGCCAGTGTAGAAAGTGTATGTAGTGGGGGGGGGGGCTGTGTTGCATGCCGGGAAATATATATAAAATATAAATCGTGTCGATATGATAACCCAGCCCAATAGCTACAGTTCTCTAGGCCAAATAATTGAGAAGACTGTTAGCCTTCTGTTGTTGCTGTTTTAATCTGATATCATCGTACAAGTTAGACTCAACTGATATACATCTATTTACTATTGGGGGGGGGGGGGTGGAAGCGCAGATAAGAGTCAGTCACTATCAGTTTGGTGAGAGGGCTCGGGAGAAAGGGGGGGGGGGGGGGAGTGATCATAACATGAGATAAATTGACTACGTCAATAAATAAGGCACTTTTTTTTTTCTTGAAAGACTTAAGAAAAAGAAAGTTAGGGTTCATAAACTCATTGCCTAGCAATATTGAGTCCCTAAACTCATTGGCTAGCAATATTGAGTCCCTAAACTCATTGCCTAGCAATATTGAGTCCCTAAACTCATTTCCTAGCAATATTGAGCCCCTAAACTCATTTCCTAGCAATATTGAGCCCCTAAACTCATTTCCTAGCAATATTGAGTCCCTAAACTCATTGCCTAGCAAATATCAGACCGATAAAACCATTGCCGAGCAATATAGGGCCATAAGCTCATTGCCAAGCAGTTCAAGTAGTTATCTTTTTTACGTATTATTATGTTCAAATTATTTTGTTGTTGTTGTTTACTTAAGGATGTGAGTGTGACGTAAAGCCCAAAACAATGTCATCAGTGGAAAACATTTTAAAGGTCACTGAGTTGGCCACACAACACTCTCGGTCGCCACTGTCGGGTATAATTAAAAGTCTTGACAAGCTTTATTTCTCGTCATTTGATTCAGCATCGGGTTGAACTTTTGGGTTACAGTTAGGACTAGGGTTAGAGTAAGGGTTAGTGTTAGAGAGATGTTTGTCTCATTAAAAGGGTTAGTCATAAGATGTGTTTGCTTGTGTGTGTGTGTGTGTGGTTTTTAGAGGGAGATTTGTGTGTCCGTGGGATTTAATAATTTCTTGTACAATGAACTCAGCTCGGGTCTGAAAAGCCAGTTAGAAAACAAAACACTTAGCTGGGTCAGAATAGCTGATAGAAAAAAAAAAAAAACGTCTATAGTATTAGTAAACAAAAAAATGTCTGAAGCAAAACAAAGATTGTCAGTTATCCTTACAGTGCATACACTGCATATAAATCTAGATTCAGCACCCCTGTGTGTATATTTGTTGCTTATGTAATTATATATTCAATGCTGAGGTTAGTGTATCACAATGAAATCACACACACACACACGAGCATTCCTTTTAAAGACTTAAAACCCTGAGCATCTCAATTGTTAACTTAATAGGCAGTATTCTGTAAGCATATCAACTACAACATGTCAACTACAACATATCAACTACAACATAGCCACTACAACATATTAACAACAACATATCCACATCAATTAAAAAATAGCCACTACAACATCAACTAAACTAGCCACTACTTACGAGTTCGGGTCGATGTTGTGAGAAACATGTGACTCCGCTACACTATCCGAATCATCGCTGTTCTCTTCTAGGGGCTCCTCAAGACCCTCCCCGTGGTCACTGGGGCTACGGTCATCATTCAGAATCACAGTCTCCATCTTTTTCCTTTCCAGCCGCATGTTCTCGTTCTCTCTGTGGACCCCGTTGTTGCCTCCCATCTCCAGGAGGTTCTCCTTGGCCCCGTGCCTGTCCCTGCTGTTAGCCATGTCCTAGAGAACTCCTCCTGTCAAGAGCATCGTCAGTCCCAGAACTGAAGACTTGTAAAAAAAAAAAAATATATATATATATATATATGTTTCCTCCAGGGAAGATGCTGCCGAGAGTGGAGCTCAGCTCAAGACAGTGAGTCTGTCCACGGTGATGGTGAATTGATGACAGCACATTAAGTAGAATCAGACACTTTTTATATAGTTCATGTCAGAGATAGAGAAATAGAAAGTAGATGTAAAAAAAAAAGAAAGGAAGAAGAGAAATGCACTCACTGTGTGTGTGTGTATATATATGTGTGTGCGTGTGTGAGTGAGTGAGTGCACGTTCTTAAGAGAAAGCTTTGGTCCTGCTAGGCCAGCAGTGCGTCTGATCGCATCTATTGTCTCTCGAGACAGAAAGAGCCATACAAACTTACATATAGGCAAGAAAGTATGTAGATCAAAGCTTTACAGTAATGTCGGTTCATTGGTTGGCATGAAAGTATTGAGTCACTAGGTAGATATCTAGTTGTCAAAATGGATGGTCATGATCATAGTGCTATGTATTTAATGATAGTGAGATAAAAGAGAGAGGAGGATAGGTGAAGAGAACGAGGAGTACGGAAAGAAAAAAAAAAGACAAATAAAGAGGGAACACAAGATAAAAGTTTATGTTGTGTACTGCAATGATGCACATGTGAGAGAGAGTGAGAGATTCACCTTATACGTCTACTTATCAATAACTAAAACGGTCTGTTCCCTATTGAATAAAAACCAAAGTTCACGAAATCCATTTGAGCTGAATTGAAACACCACCTTGTGCCTTAGAAATTCATTTCGTATGTGACACGGACGTTGACCTGATAGCTATTCACTGTCGAATCCCAGCCCACTTTGTGTCTATAGCACAGTGAAGGGGGGTGGAAAAAAACACCCAGCACTAGTGTCACGTCGACCTTCGGGTGATCTCCAGAAAAGAAAAAAAAAGAATAAATGTTTCTCAAAATAAACGCATCCGAAGAAAATACTTGCAATTATCTTCTAATGCCGATACGTGCAAGACAGTATCGATGTTGTCCTTGAAGCACAAATCATCTAGTCATCTAGATGTGGAGGCGCCTCGTGTGAACGCAGACTGAAGTGCCGTTAATAACAGGAGGTGCCGTGCAAGAACTGAAGAAAGACGTCCGCACATAACCTGACATCGCGGAATGGGATAGATCATTCATTTTTTTTTAAAGCAGACGACATCAGCTGACTAACTTAACGTTCTGGACTCGAGAGTCCGGCACTTCCCTCCGCTCCTGCCGAAAAAAAAAAAGTGGAAACTGAGGAAAGAGATGTTCGTGTTCGTCTCCAATCCATGCGCCTAGACGTTGCGGGCTAATCGAAGACATGGCGTGGCGTGGGGAGAGAACATGTAGCGTGCTAGAGAGAGATTTTCTATACCAAGGAGGATCGGAATAAAAGCAGAGATTGAAAGGGGGAGGGGGAGACGTATTTGAACCCTTACCCAAACTATTTACCAAGCATTTACCATAGGCGCCCGTCCTCTATTACCCTCCCCCCTCAAATTAGACATAAGTATTGCCTCCATCTGCAGAGTATGTATGATGTGTTCGAGGGGAAGGTGAGTACCAATGATCTGGCTACGTCCTAGTCACTCAGCAGATCAATGCAGATCGATAATGCACGTGTTGGTGTCTCGCAGTAGACTATTTGTATTTGGCTTGAACTTAGTCCTAAACATTACATTTTATTTGTTCACTCTCTATCTCTCGTTCTGTCTGTCTCTATTCTATTCTGTCTCCCTTTCTCTCTTTTTTTCTGTCGCCATTCTTTATTTCTAGAGACAGAGCGAGAGAGAGAGAGTGACCCTCTGTGAAACCTAGCTCTTGTCTCTATCAATTTATGCAAAACGTTTTCAACCAATTTTGAGTAGTCATTTGGTTACATTTTCCGATATCATCAAGTTCTACCGAGTACGTATGGCACATAGACAAGATTCTGGTATAACAGATATAAATAAATTACTTTTAATTTGTAATGGGACAAATCTCTTTGATTGAAGTGACGTCTCGCTCAATAGAAAGAACATCAAGTGAAGCTATCTTGCGCAGTGTCATATGACTTCTAAAATAGTTGTTTTTACCAAAACTTCGAGAATGACCGCTCTTCTGAACAAACTGTCACAGTCAGAGTGAGAAATCAGATGCATGCTGGGACAGTGTTTGGAAAACGTGATGATAAAATGTAGTTGTCTATAAATTTTAAAAAAAAAAAGACAACTCTGGTATTGAACACAGACTTAATATATCTTTTAGGTAGGCTTCTTTGAAGTATTGCATCTCTGGACAATAGTGTTTGGCACTACCATCTAGACCAGATGAGACTAGAAACATGGGGGATCCATCTGGTTTATTGTTATGGTATCTAGCCAGCTGGCTGGACCTAATCACACTGTGAGTTGGTGGTGTTGTATTTCTCCCGATATGTTAGTAAAACCTGAAGAAAGCAGTTCCTCACATCAAAGCAATTCAAACCGCTGGCACATAGACTCGAGCTAAAAAACACGGGTTAAATTTAAAGTTAATATATAAGGTTTGGTATAACATTCAAGATATCAGAAGGAGCTTTTTTTTACAAATCAGCTTTTACAAAAGTCAAATTTATTAATTTTTTTCCTACTTCTGATGTCATCCCTTAGAACTGATGTGGGCCCTAATTGTTCGTTAGTCATCGGCCCAAGTGCAATAAATCTCTTTGCGCCTTTGGTGTCTACTTCACAGGCTATGGGGCACTATAGTCGTGGGTTCATTGCGCCATGGTCGCTACGTTACTGGCTGGTCTCTACTAGCCACACCATGGCGTCCGTGTACATTGTGTACAATGAATGCAGTCTCTACTAGCCACACCATGGCGTCCGTGTACATTGTGTACAATGAATGCAGTCTCTACTAGCCACACCATGGCGTCCGTGTACATTGTGTACAATGAATGCAGTCTCTACTAGCCACACTCTGGTGTACGTGTACATTGTGTACAATGAATGCAGTCTCTACTAGCCAAAGCTTGCTAGGGTCCGTGTTAATGTAAAACAAAGCGAAAACAATGAGCTTAATTTGTTTTAATGACCTCCCCGAATTGTTGGCGGTTTGAGAGAAATGGGGGGGGGGGGGAGGTTTCTAACGTATCCCCTCACTTTCATAGGTCCCGTGCTAATTCTAGGTGTAAATTATTAAATTAACCATTATAATTTATAACAGCGTTCCCGCGGCCTCCTGATTTTCCCTGTTTTCTTGATATCTCTTGAATACTCCTGAAAATCTCCAGAAAAATAGACCAAATTGTCGTTTGGGGGTGTCATTCAATATAGAAAACGCCAATTCTACACGCGATATAAAAAAAAAGCATTATCAGCTTTCATTTAATAGAAATGTAATAATAGAGCGAATATTTTAATCCTTTACTTTATTTACTATAGGAGTCACTGGTATATAAGTATAGATCAAAATCAAAAGCGATATATTTTTAATTTGATCGTGACTTTGTACGTAGTAATGAATGAATAAAATGCAAAGACAAATTTATTTTCAAGCACAATAACTTAATTTTCACTTAATATCCTTATCCCTACACAGACTGGGCCCGCGCAATCCGTTTCGCATAGGGCTTCGCAATTCTTAGGGCCGGCCCTGTTCATGTCTGTAACTAACGACTGATACTTTGAAATTGTTTTTAAATAGTAGATAGTAAGTCTCTACCAAACGTGTTGGTTTCGACTTCTACGTAAGTGTGTTTGTGTATATTGTGTGTGTGTGTGTGTTTGTGTGTGGTTTTCCTATCAGTCTAAGAATGTTTGCGCAACACGCCAATGTGCTTTATCTAGTCACAGTGTTGAGCTCTGTGATTCGAAGCTAAGGCTGTTAGATCAGGTCAAAGATAAGACAGGATCTTTCCTTGCGTTGGGAGTTATTGATCGCCAATTTAATTAAAGTGCAACAAAATCTAGTGTAATCTCCCCCTTGCATGTCTGCATTATCTACCTTGAACTCTTTATTCATTGAGCAGTAGAAGGCAGCATATATAAAATGAGTCATACATTTAATACTAAGAAATTGTCTCCAATCCAAAGCTTAGTGATGAGTGCAGTATTTCACATTTTAGTTATCTATCACTATTCATATTTTCTTTACTCAAAATATAACTTACATTTTTTTGTCATTGCTTATCTAGTCCGTCGGAGCATCTCTATCGTAATCAGCAGCTTCTAGTTAGAGAAGCGGTTCTCAACCTTTTAGGCTCGGCGACCCCTTTTTACAATCCCCCACTCTGCCGCGACCCCCCCCCCCGCACACACACACACACACACACAGCAATAAAAGAATGGACAATAACAATTCATTTTTTTCGATGGTCTTAGGCGACCCCTGGCAAATCGTCAATCGACCCCCAAAGGGGTCGCGACCCACAGGTTGAGAATCCCTGAGTTAGAGCCAATATTTAAGCTATCTTCTGCTGATGCAATGACAAGGGTAAGTTGGCTTGATCATGAAATGAGAAAATACCTGACGGGCCAGGTCTTGGTTGATCCCCTGTTTGCTTGGAAGACAAAGCATGTAGACTATTGTAGACAAATCTACTCCTACCCAAAGTATGTCGACCATAGTTTGCGTAGGACTCAATGGAGACAATGTCAAAATCTATAATTTCACGCACAATTTAAATATCAGTTTACCAACCCATGGCTTGTAGACATCTTTCTGGAGAATTGAGCGGGAATCTTTTCAATTATATCACTATCTTTCGAACAGAACAATTTCCAGCATAACTTTCAGTTTTAGTAGCATTTTCAATTCCAGTAAAGTACGCAATGTCAGCCGGACTCATAATTTCAGTAGGACATATAATTACAAAAGGAAATAAACTTCAGAAGGAAACACACTCTCAGTAGGACATATCAGTTTTATACAGTTTCAGTAGGACATCCATTTTCAGTGGGCCGACAATTTCAAAAGTATACACAATTTCAGTAGCACTTACAATTTCAGTAGAACAGAAATTTCAGTAGGATACACCATTTCAGCAGGACACACCATTTCAGCAGGATACACAATTTCAGTAGGACACACCATTTCAGCAGGATACACAATTTCAGTTGGACACGCACTTTCAGTAGGACATACAATTTCAGTAGGACATACAATTTCATTAAGATTCAAATTTCAGTATGATCCACAATTTCAGTAGGACACAAATTTCAGCAGGACACACAATTTCAGCAGGATACACAATTTCAGTAGAACACACAATTTCAGCAGGATACACAATTTCAGTAGAACACACAATTTCAGTAGGGCACATAGTTCACAATAAGACACAGTTTCCAATTTTTATTGAATAATTGTTCAACAAATTTCTGCGTGTTTCTATTAGCTTGTTTCTATTAGCGTGTTTCTGTTAGCGTGTTTCTGTTAGCGTGTTTCTGTTAGCGTGTTTCTATTAGCGTGTTTCTATTAGCGTGTTTCTATTAGCGTGTTTCTATTAGCTTGTTTCTGTTAGCGTGTTTCTGTTAGCGTGTTTCTCTTCGCTGCTCTTCGGCATTGGTTGCCTCGCAGACAATTATTCAATGAAACATATTTTTTTGGGTTGAAATCTATTTTATTTCATTTCTTTGTGAAGAATATAATTGTGTATGTAACTGACAACTTCCATTATATTATGAAAAATCGTGTGAAATAATTTTGTTTGTAGCGAAATGTCATCAACCTTCTCCAGCCTGAAACACTCACATCTCCCCTTCCCACAATTTTTTTGCCTACAATGTAATGCTTTATTTGGGCCGATGTGCATGGCTACACTCTAAGTGTGTTACTCATTGTATTAGTGTGTTTACATTGGTCTCAAGGTTCAAGTCTATTGACCTCAAGATTATAAGCTCTTTACAATGGGAACATTCATTTCTGATACCACGCAGTTAAGTTAATACACCGCATGACCGCATCATTAAAAGGAACCATACATCGACATAGCAACATATTTCTACCATAAGCCTTGTTTTGAAGTCCAGAGTTAAAGTATAAAACATAGCTTCTTAAGGTTTCAACAAATATGTTTAAAATACTAGCTTTGTCTAAATATGGACCGTCCATAAAGCGATTGTCAAGACATTAAATTATTACTATAGTTTAATACCCATGTTGGCCATACATCTATTCTATTATATCCACATCTACATATATACTAGTCCGCTACAAAGACACCTACATCTATATATACAGCTAGTCAGCTACAAAGACACCTACATATAAATATATATATTTATATATATATATATATATAGAGAGAGAGAGAGAGAGAGAGTTGGTCAGCTACAAAGTCACAAATGAGGAATATCAAAACAGTATCACAATGGTTATTATGCCTTACAATGACCTTCTGTTCACTGTCCAAGAAAATCATCTTACACTCCTGTATCACCATATCACGAGATACTTAGGACTAGCAAAGACCCTTCTGCATGGAACAGTACCAGGAAAAAGAAAAAAGAACGGTCAGAGAAAGCGATGGAAAGACGGGCCTGTCATTTAAGGATATTCTGTGGCATTTTACTCTCTTGGAACAATCTTTTCCCTTTGCAACTTCTTGTGGGACTAAAGAGGTCTATCCTTCATTCACAGCTGCAGTCACATGTTGGGCATATGTTATCACCAGGCGCCGTTGTACTTTCACCCTTCTTTCTACTCCTGTTGTGTATGGCATCTGCAATCCAGGACCCTTCCTTTATGCTCGCTCTCCATGTAGATCTGTCCAGTGACACTTTTACCCACCTGTTTGTGTTTTGAAGAGCTTCATGTCGCGTTTGCATACATCAGCATACCTTACAAGTTTACGACCAGCTTTTTAAGGGAAATAATCCAATGTATATTAACCTCAATAACTTGTACATGTTAGCATTGAAATTGTTACTTCCCCTTTATAAGCGTTGTTTTAGCCCTCCATTTTCTTCTTTGTTATTTCAACAGATCAGCTTGCCCAACTCTCTTCTACTTCACTCTTACTCAACGCTCTAAAGTCGTAGAGATGACCAGAACAAGAGAAGGACAAACAGTGAATGTCAAATACAGAAGAACACAGCAGCAGCAGAAACAACAGCATCTGCAACAACAGCAGCATCTGCAAAGACAGCAGTATCTGCAACAACATCAGCAACAACAACATTAGCAACAACAACAAATATCAGCAATAACAACATCAACAACAACATCAGCAGCAACAACAGCATCAGCAACAACAACAACAATAGCAACAGCAACAACATTAGCAACAACATCAACATCAACAACAACAACATTAGCAACAACAAAAACATCAGTAACAAAAACATCAGCAACAAAATTAGCAACAACAACATCATCAGCAGCAACAACAACACTAGCAACAACAGCATCAGCAACAACAACATCAGCAGCAACAGCATCAGCAACAACAAAATTAGCAACAACAACAACAGCATCAGCAACAACAGAATCAGCAACATTAGCAACAACAACAGCATCAGCAGCTACAACAACAACATTAGCAACAACAAGAACGTCAGCAACAACATCAGCAACAGTACAACATCACCAACAACTACAACAACAGCAACAACATCAGCAGTCTTTATTAAAGATGGTGATTTTTGGGTAGAGCTGTGATTTGGATTCAAACGTTTTCTTCTCCTTGGTGGGTAGCCAGGCTAACGAGCCCTTCCTGCCTGAAGCATTAGGGCTTAGGCTCATGTTGCTCACCTTGGTCCCGTTTTCATCGATTACAGTTCCGCCCGTCCCGTATCTGAGCCATATGTGAAAGCCAGGAGTTGGACAGGTTGTCAGGGACTAACTGGAAGCATTATATAGGTAGTGGATAGCGTATACCCATTACCACTTCAGGCAATATAAACCTTAAGGTTTGGACTCTACACCTAAGTACAGATTATATTTCAGAAACTGTTTTACTAGTTTTGCTTTCACTCTCAAGTCAATGTTACTATTACATGACATTAGGAGTAGCTTGATCTCCTACTGTCTGGGGGAGGAAAACAAATTTATCTACAGAAAGAAAGAGAAAGAGCGGAAAAGAGAAAAGAGAGAGTTTGCATGGAAACAAAACTGATCGTAAATTGTTTTAAAAGAAGTAAAGAGTTACAGTTGTTACAATAGAGCTCAAGAAGAATGTTAGGTTGTATTTAACAAATACCATTCTACTCATAGAACTTGATTAAACAGATTCTTAAACGTGTTCAATTGTGTTTTTGTTTGCCCAACTCTCTTCTACTTCACTTCTTACTCAGCGCTCTAGAGTCGTAGAGATGACCAGAACAAGTGAAGGACAAACAGTGAATGTCAAATACAGAAGAACACAGCAGCATCAGCAACAACAACATCTGCAACAGCAACATCTGCAACATCAACATCAGCAACATCAACATCAGCAATGAAGGACAAATAGTGAATGTCAAATACAGAAGAACACAGCAACATCAGCAACAACAACATCTGCAACAACATCAGCAACAACAACATCAACATCAGCAATGAAGGATAAATAGTGAATGTCAAGTACAGAAGAACACAGCAGCATCAGCAACAACAACATAAGCATTGGTCTATTGGAAAGTGTAATATTTCCAGCTACAGAACACAGTGCAGTCGATACCTAAATAACACCGTGATTTGGACTAAACAGGTAGTAAGCCCTGTATAAGGCCACGTGATATTTACTAATCTACATATTCTGGCAATTGTAGGTGAAAGAAAATAGGTGGGGTGTGGGGAGGGGCGTGATAGAGTGGCGTACTGGGGTAACAGGGAAAGTGATTCAGAGGTCAAACAAGATCATCTGGGTTTCCTCACTCGATCGGAGCGTACTTTGGGTTATTAAAAAAAATGTAAATGTGTATTTCAAAGGTAGTATTATATTTATATATGTTACTGGGAAAGTGCGAAATCAAACTTCACCACCATAGTTTGCTTAAAAAATTAAAATATTTTGGCATTGATGGTCCACTGCATCAGTGGATTAAAGATTTTCTGATAAGGAGAGAACAAACTGTAATAATAAATGGCTTTTAATCAACACCAATAACAGTAAACTCAGGTGTACCTCAACAGTCTTAGGTCCACTACTATTTTTAATTTACATAAATGATTTACCAAATTGCATTACTTCAGGAACAAAAGTCTGATTATTTGCAGACGATTGCATAATATATAGAACAATAAAAACAACACAAGATACAGAAATTTTACAAAGAGAATTAGATGAATTACAGAAATGGGAATCAAATTGGAGCATGTCTTTCCACCCAGAAAACTGTCAGTTATTAAGAGTGACAAAAAAAATTAATTAATTAATTCCACTTTTCTTATTCATTGTAAATCAGCAACACAGACTAAAAAAGCAAAATACCTAGGTGTTATAATAAATGAAAAACTGTCATGGAATCGCTATATTGATGAAACTATCAAAAAATCAAACAAAGCATTAGGGTTTATTAAAAGACATTTCTATAAATCAAATAAGAACATAAAACAAAATGTTATTTAACCTTGGTTAGGCCAATGATAGAATATGCATCCTCTGTTTGGGACCCTTCAACTCAAGAAAACATTAAAAAACTGGAACAGACACAAAATAGAGCAGTGAGATTCATAACAAACGAATATTCACATTTGACTAGAGTAACACCTTTAGTAAAATCACTAAATTTAGAAAGCCTTCAGGATAGAAGACTTAAAAGTAAAGTAGCAATTATACATAACACTGAACCAGATCTTCAAATACAAAAACAAAATTTAATAGAATACTCATAAAGACACAAAGATAAAGACACATTCTTATTGCCATATGCTAGGACAAATTTGTACAAATGCTTCTTTTTCCCTAGTGCTATTAGAGCATGGAATGGGTTGCCTGAGCTAGCCAGGAAAACCAGTGACTTGGCAGAATTTAAGTCATTGGTTAATATGCATGACTAAATGCATGACGCGTAGGACGTAATCATCTTCTTTTTTGAAGTAACGTCTGTATTATATAAGATAAGATAAGAATGCCTGAAACGACCAGACAAAATGAGAAACTATTTCTGAAAAATTATAATGGCCATACTAGAGTTTTCAGCTAGTTTTTTTCCCCAAAAATATACATAAACTTTAAAATTTCTAGGAAAATCGTTAGTGCCGTTTTGAAATTTCCATCCATTTTTCAAATTTATTTTTTTTTTTTAAATTTTTCCTTCCGCCAATTCCCAAAGAGTTGAAAGAAAGTGCAGGCTAGTTGTAGGAACTGTCAAGAAATATCATCGCACTATTGTCTCTATACATTTTAATACGTATAATCTTCAGTATTCAACCTAGATTGAGGCTAACATTGTGATATTTATAAAACAACGTTTTCATACTTACACCTATAAAAGTTCAGTAGAATTCTATCACTTGAAGTTAAACTTTGAAAGTGACGAGTGTGTAGAATGAGCTTATATTGTCTCTAATACATTGTCCTGTGAACAATTAGCAAGTGCCTGTAGTAAATGATCTTTTTGTTTGCTAAAATTATAACTTAACTTAGATACCTCAGTTGTACAGTGGCTTCCTACAGTCGCTGAGCGACTATGGTTTACCATCTCCTTCTCATAAATGGATAAGGTAACCTGGACATTGGCTTTGGTAGGAATGGTGAAACAATCACAGCAGTTCCTATCTCTCCCAGAAGCTGATGCGTCAACTGAGGTATAGACTTATCATCATGCCTTATCAAATATTTGAAATTGGTATAGATAGACATAAGCAAGAGTATATTACTTCTTGGAAAACAATAGGTTAATGGTTCGTTTATTGTGATTCGATATTTGCATTACTCTTTTGTACAATTTATTTGCTTGTCATAGCCCTACTACAGATCCATTACAATTAATAAATTCTCCTGCTTGCCATAATATAATAAGTGTATGGGCTATATAATATAATCATAGACATAAATAAATATAGACTGGCCGATTAAAGAGTTTTATGAAACGAAAATTTGTGACTTGCAAATGTGTGTACTTTACTATACAGCATCTATGAGCAGTATAAAAGTTAAGTATTCATATCTATTTCAGCTACACACCTATATATATTGTAAATAAGGAGGCAGTGTAGTTTTGTTTAATCTCTAAGAATGAAGATCATGCAATTCTTCATAATTCGGTAATCCGAATACAATAGATATACATGTTTTCAAGTTACATGAAGTTACTTCCTTCGGCCAGTCTATATTTATTTATGTCTATCCTATACTCTTAAACGAGCAATTCTTGTATGTATGTATATATATTTAATATCAGGTGACCGAGCCTCGCTCGGATGAATAATTTGTTAAGGAAGGATATATACCCGAAGTCATTTTGAGAATATTTTTGTACCAGGTGGCCGAACCTCGCTCTGTTAAATAATTTCGGAAGGTTATATACCCGAAGTCAGTTTGGGAATATTCTTGTAATTACGAAAATGAACGATCGGATAAAGACTACTAATCTGAAGAGTTGTTTTAGTGTTCTGTTAGTTCTAATTGTAGGCCTAATTGTACATGTCGATTAAATTTAAAGTCTTTTAAGTCCTCCTATAGTCTAGACAAACTACAGCTCACGTCCGTCTTATAGTTTTACAATCCATCTTTTGTGTAAAACTATTGTAGGCTTACTATTATTGGCTTGGAAGAAAGTCTTTGCAGTGTAACTTCTCTACGTTATAGGGTAAAACATGCACTTAGTGACAAAGTAAAATGGCGCATTTGTTCTTATTAGACTTAAATCATGGCATTAGTTTTCTAAAGAAACGTTTCCGTGGGGCACCTCTGTTACGCCAAACAATATGCTCGTTACCCATACGGGTTACGTGCCCTGCCCAGCCTGACTGTCGGACTATAGGAAGTTCATACCGGCTTTTGCCATCCATCCATCCTAGTGGTGCTATGGCCTGCATCCATCCATTCAGATCTCTCCTGGCCCTAACTCCAAGCTTTTTACCGAGGTTTATAGTTAAATCAAAAGAGGCTGCAGTGTACGCAAACTCGTTGACCGCTAGATGGATATCATGTTTAGTGTGAGCAAGTAAGCCGTAGAGAAGCTGTGTTATGACCATTTCCTTTGTTTTGGTACAGGAGAGGTAGACACTGAAGCATGAACACATGGTAATAATTCACCAGCAAAATAATAATAATAATAAGGCTTGTCTTAGAGTCCGAAAATTAATAATAAGGCTTGTCTTAGAGTCCGAAAATTAATGAGGATTGCAGCTGTGACCTACATATCTTGCCACATCCAGGGCAAGCATAACCATTGTCCGCGATGCTCGATTAAGATTTTCTTTTAGCGTCTGCGTCTGTCATCGGCAGCAAATTTTCTTTTGGTCTCAAATGTGTATCCGCGGCCTTTGTATAGAGGAAATTCTTAAAGTCCGACAGTTACGCTGGACAGAGCAGTATCCTGTATGGGAGACGAATCTCAGACGAACGCATGCCAAAGGCAGTCTTTTTTTGGTGAGCTAAAAAGTGGTCGACGTAACACCGAAACCCTTAAAAGACCAGCTTATGGCGCAAACTTGACTTAGCTGACATAGAAGAGAGCACATGGTTGCATGCAACCTCAGAACGAGACAGCTGGAGGTCACCAGCAAAATAAACAACAAAGTAAAAGGTATCTACACCGCTCTACACAATTAAAGTGTAAACAACTTATTAAGCACTTAAAACACAATAACTAATCATATATCGGCACATTTAATTTCATTACTTTTCCTTCATAGTTCTATAATAAATCAATCTACAGTAAGATGGTGCGCAAATGTTTAATTAGGTCTATTGATCCTTTAAAACTCGTTATTGTTTGCAAAGACATATTTTAGTATACTGCGGTAAGCCTAGTGACGTAAACAGCGTTTTTCCCGTTTACGTCATGGAAAATTTTCATTCATAAAACATTCTAGCCAAAATTAATTTTTCGATAATGAGGCATTTTCAAACTGATATAACGGTCGACCTCGAGTTTTCCCGATGCGGCCAATGAGTTGAGAATTTTTTTCTCACTAATATGCACATACCTTGAAATTTTAAAGAAAATCGTTAGAGCCGTTTTCGAAATAAAATTTATATATATATATAAATATAAATATATTGTAACAACACTTGTGCCAGATGTAACAACATGCACGATGTTACGATGTGTTGTTATGCCGGGGATTTTACTTGAATTCAATAGTTAACAAAAATGACGATCTAGAATCACAATTGACGATTCTTTGATAAAACAAAACTCTGGAACTTTATTTGAACTACAACGTAAGTACAGTTTATGTACAAATTACAAATCAATGAGCATATTACAAAGGCTTTAGATCAGAGCTCTTAGAAACGTGACTAGCTACAAGAACATTATTTTATCGACTCACTTTTCTTTCTTACTACCGCCAATTCTCTGGCGCTAACTCTTTTCAAAAATGTCTTTGTTTAAATTCAAATCAACCAATAGATTTCAAACATACTAATTACGTCCCTTGGGTAAATCCTGACTTGAACGTCAAGTGTCTAAATTTGAGGATTAAATCCCGAGACTCATGTCGAGGGCTTATATTACTTTCAAAAGTGAAATGTACAAACAATTCTATAATGTAATCTGTGACATATTACCCCCCTCTCCATTTAGCATTTGTATGGTAATAGAAATGCTCATATGTATTAAAATATTTAAATATACACAAAATACCATACATGAAATTAAAGAAAAATGGTTGAGGTAACATATGACAAAATAAAGTCAACTTGGAGATAAAAAAATATGTAAATGCAGTGAATAAAATTATTGATGACTTTGAACACCTGTTCCGCTATTCAAGTGGTTATGAAAATGAGACAATGCTTGTCATGAACAATATCAAAAATTGTACAAAGCATAATACTTGGATAAATTAAATCTTGAATTGAATAGGTTATGAAGCTTCATGATGAAATTAAAATATGACATTATAACTCATTTGTGAAAATGTGTACATGGGAAAAAATATATTGCATATGAAAAATTGACATAGAAAAATAATTGTGATAGTACATGACAATCTTCTGAGAAAATAATACTCAATGTGATCAATCTTCTGAATAATAATACTCAATGTGAAATAAATCTTAACATGTGTGAAGCAATGAAAAATTCCAATTGTCTGTCATGTATCTGTATGAATAATAATACTCAATGTGAAATAAATCTTGACATGTGTGAAGCAATGAAAAATTCCAATTGTCTGTCATGTATCTGTACTATTATAATAGGATATATGCAATAATATTCGACCTGAAATAAAATACCTGATTTAAAATTAAAATGACTAATGCATGTCATATGCAAAGATGCTGAAACATAATTAAAAAAGTATCTTGAATGAGTGACCTTCCTCAGTGGGTTGCTTGGTGCTGAAATAAATACAACATCTGATATAGAACTCCTGTGGAAAAAAATGAGTAGACAAATTAATTGATTAAGTACAACTGAATACTGTTCTTCCTTGACGAGTATGAATGATAATGGAACAAGTGGCACTAAATATGCTATAGTACATATGTAGAGTAGAAATGTAAAGTTCGGAACCCTTCTGAATTGCCGACATGGATGTGCATGTGCGTTTTCTAAACTTGAAGAAAAGGTCTTTCAGTTTATGAAGCTGTTGACTCCACGTCATAATGATCCCACAGATAATGTCTGATTGAACCGCGTTTGAGTTTGGTGAAAATAAGAACTGTCCGAAACCAAAACTCAATTTTCTGGTTGATGAGCTTTGACGCTGTAGAACAATGGTAGCAGAATGCTTTGCATTAGAATGTTCAATAGAGCAATGACTGAACATGTCTGAGTTCAATCGGTCAATACAGCAATGTTGAAGAAGTTCATTTGTTCCTTTCTGAAGAAAAGTTGCCCTTTGAGTGGACGGAGGATGAAACTTGGTGTTGTCAATGTTGATGCTTTCTGAGTTTCTTTCAAAGTGCAGTACTGGAAATGTTTCAGAAACACTGGTAAAGAAATCTGCATGGTCTGGAAACACTTTAATGCTCTTCACTGTTTGTAGTGTTATGTCATTCAGAGTGATGACCTTGGGAATGTCAATTTGATTTGATGCTGGTAATGAAACATCTATCTCAGGAATGGGTGTTGATGATGTTTCTTCTTCCTCAGGAATAGTTGATAAGCTTGTAAAATTATCAACTTCTGCTTTGATGTCTTCGTTATCTGTTTCATGGTAATGTTGAAACATATGAACATGAAATACTCTGGTAACCTTGTTGACATTGATTTCATAAAGCAGGTTGGAAATCTTTCTGGTGATGGTAAATGGACCTTGCCATTTGTAGAATAGCTTGTTACTCCAATCTGGTAACAGTAAAACGATTTGATCTTCTTGAGCAAAATATCTTGATTTCATGTGTTCATGTAATATTCTTTGACTTTCAATGTTCTTGGTTGTAATGGCTTCTTGAGTTGACTCACATTCTTTCAGATGAGGAATACTTGTATGAGTGTTAGAGTCAAGTTGCATAGTTTTTCTTTTGTCTGGTATAGCCAAAGTTGATTGAATATAAGTATCTGCTTCTGGTTCATGAGACTTGTCTTGATTGTAGCAAAAATGTTCAATGCATATCATAGTATTTGATGCAGATGTAGTCTTATTCAAGTCTTGATGTATGAAGTCATCTTCAATGGTTAGGGATGGGAAAGTACTTGGCAGGGATGGGCTTATATTGTCAGGTAGGGATGGACATGTAGTGGGTAGGGATGGACATGTAGTAGGCAGTGATGTCCCTGTAGATTTACTTGAGTCATTATGCATAGATTCATTGTTGTCAATTCTGGCTTTGTAGTCTTCTTTGTTCTTTGTTTTAGTTATGTTGCTTTTCTTTTGAGTTTGTTTCTTTTCACAATAATCATGTTGACAATGTGAACAATTATTAATGTATTTCTTGACATCTTTGGTCAAGCTAGGCCAATAATATTCTTTGGCAATTCTCTTCTTGGTACTTGTTACACTCATATGTATGGTGTCATAAAATTCATGCTTTGCTTTAATAACTTGTTTTCTGTACTTCTTTGGTACATATATTTGTTCAATGACATTGTACTTGTGGAAAGTATACTTCTTGAGAAATCCATCTTCGAGATATGCTGTACGCTTTCCTAATTGAACTTTCTGGTATATTCTTGTTAATGTTGCATCATTCTTTTGTTCAGCTTTGAATTCGGTATTTTTCAATTCTAATAATTCTCGTTTTAATTCTTCTTGCCGTCTTTTGTCATCTTCTCTGTCGAACTCAGCTAATTTATTATCAAACCATCTTTCTCGTTCATGTGAAGGAATGTTGAGTTTTTCTGCTAAAGCTATGTCAAATAATTCTAACCATCTTTGTGTTCTTGTCTTTGGAGACATGTTGAAAAATATACCAACTTGGAATGTAGAAATATAGTAACGTTTTGAATATAACTAATCAATGTTAGTTATGCCGTAACTGGCTATGAAGTATAACTTTGTTTTACAGTAGAAGTACTACTGGAGTCGTTGTGTTCTAGAGCTGGAAGCCGTATTTAATTTTTTTGTTAGTTTCTTGTATTGGAGGAAAATGTTCGATATCTGGATTTTGGCTTTATCTCAGATATAATAATAATATAGACTAGATCTAGTGACAAAGTTCTTGAAGCCTCAATTTGCTAATAAATTCTTGACAGTAAACTTGTAGTTACTGGAGTCGTATGATTGATATATAGATCTATTGAGCCGATGTACTTTTTACTGGTTTAACAGTTGGTTAAATCTGGTCTTCTTTATAATGAAAGTTATTTACTTTACTGGTCTTTTTTATTGCCAGTTATTTGCTTTACTGGTCTTTTTTATAATGCCAGTTATTTGCTTTACTGGTCTTTTATACAATGCCAGTTATTTGATTTACTGGTCTTTTTTATAATGCCAGTTATTTGCTTTACTGGTCTTTTATATTGCCAGTTATTATGTATATTGGTCTTATTCCTTTTGCCAATTACATATAATAATGGATTTCGTGAGTTAGACGTAACTCTAACGAAAATCTTTATAAAAGAATTATCGATAACCAACTGACCTGTTAAACACAGAAATTCTGTCCTCCGTTAAATAAGAATGAAGTTCCTTTGAAGAGTTTTAGAAATTGGTCCTAGATCTTGAATAAATTTCGTTAAAAGTTGTCCGTGAACTTTTATTCGTCGGAGAGTGCCATATGTCACAACACTTGTGCCAGATGTAACAACATGCACGATGTTACGATGTGTTGTTATGCCGGGGATTTTACTTGAATTCAATAGTTAACAAAAATGACGATCTAGAATCACAATTGACGATTCTTTGATAAAACAAAACTCTGGAACTTTATTTGAACTACAACGTAAGTACAGTTTATGTACAAATTACAAATCAATGAGCATATTACAAAGGCTTTAGATCAGAGCTCTTAGAAACGTGACTAGCTACAAGAACATTATTTTATCGACTCACTTTTCTTTCTTACTACCGCCAATTCTCTGGCGCTAACTCTTTTCAAAAATGTCTTTGTTTAAATTCAAATCAACCAATAGATTTCAAACATACTAATTACGTCCCTTGGGTAAATCCTGACTTGAACGTCAAGTGTCTAAATTTGAGGATTAAATCCCGAGACTCATGTCGAGGGCTTATATTACTTTCAAAAGTGAAATGTACAAACAATTCTATAATGTAATCTGTGACATATATATACATACATACATACATACATACAAGAATTGCTCGCTTAAGAGTATAGGATATATATATATATATATATATATATTTTATTTCAAAAACGGCTCTAACGATTTTCTTTAAAATTTCAAGGTATGTGCATAATAGTGAGAAAAAAATTCTCAACTCATTGGCCATATCGGGAAAACTCGAGGTCGACCGTTATATCGGTTTGAAAATGCCTCATTATCGAAAAATTAATTTTGGCTAGAATGTTTTATGAATGAAAATTTTCCATGACGTAAACGGGAAAAACGCTGCTTACGTCACTAGGCTTACCGCAGTACACTAAAATATTTCTTTGCAAACAAGAACAAGTTTTAAAGAACCATTAGACCTAATTAAACATTTGCGCACCATCTTACTGTAGATTGATTTATTATAGAACTATGAAAGAAAAGTAATGAAATTAAATGTGCCTATGTATGATTAGTTATTGTGTTTTAAGAGCTTAATAAATTGTTTACTCTTTAATTGCGTAGAGTGGTGTAGATACCTTTTACATTGTTGTTTATTTTGCTGGTGACCTCCAGCTGTCTCGTTCTGTGCTATCTTCTATGTCAGCTAAGGCAAGTTGGCGCCTAAACTGGTCTTTTAAGGGTTTCGGTGTTACGTCGACCACTTTTTAGCTCACCAAAAAAGACTGCCTTTGGCATACGTTCGTCTGAGATTCGTCTCCCATACAGGATACTGCTCTGTCCAGCGTAACTGTCGGACTTAAAGAATTCCATCTATACAAAGGACGCGTATACACATTTGAGACCAAAATAAAATCTGCTGCCGAGGACAGACGCAGACGCTAAAAGAAAATCTTAATCGATCACCGCGGACAATGGTTATGCTTGCCATGTGGCAAAATATGTAGGTCACAGCTGCAATCCTCATTAATTTTCGGCCTCGAAGACAAGCCTTATTATTATTATTATTTTGCTGGTGAATTATTACCATGTGTTCATGCTTCGGTGTCTACTGTCCTGTACCAAAACAAAGGAAATGGTTATAACACAGCTTCTCTGCGCCTTACTTGCGAACTTCTTATAGTCCCACAGTCAGGCTGGGCAGGGCACGTATCCCGTATGGGGGACGAACATATTTTTCGGCGTAACAGAGGTGCCCCGAGGAAACGTTTCTTTAGAAAACTAATGCAATGATTTAAGTCTATTAAGAAAAAATTTGCCATTTTACTTTGTCACAAAGTGCCTATTTTACCCTATAACGTAGAGATTTGCGTCACTTGATGTTTCGTACTAAAGCCATAATGAATGTATAGTAATTCCATAATTAAATGTCTGAACGTAACCATCTGAGAAGTAACACTGCAAAGACTTTCTTCCAAGCCAATAATAGTAGGCCTACAATAGTTATACGCAAAAGATGGATTGTAAAACTATAAGACGGATGTGAGCTGTGGTTGGTCTAGACTATAGGAGGACTTAAGAGACTTTATATTTAATCGCCATGTGCAATTACATTTAGAACTAACAGAACACTAAAGCAACTCTTCAGATTAGTAGTCTTTATCCGATCGTTCATTTTCGTAGCCCAATAGTTTTACGCGAAAGAAGCAATGTAAAACGTTAAGACGTGAGCTGTGGTTTTCTATAGGCCTACTGTTGGGGGGACTTTCTATTCAAATCGCCATGTACTATTACATTGAGAACTGACAGAACGAAAAAGCTACTCTTCGGATTGAGTCTTTACCCGATCGTTCATTTTCGTAATTACAACAATATTCCCAAAATGACTTCGGGTATATATCCTTCCTTCACAAATTATTCATCCGAGCGAGGCTCGGTCACCTGATATCATATCCTATACTCTTAAGCGAGCAATTCTTGTATGTATGTATGTATGTATATATATTTATATTTATATATATATATATATAAATTTTATTTCTAAAACGGCTCTAACGATTTTCTTTAAAAGTTCATGGTATGTGCATAATAGTGAGAAAAAAATTCTCAACTCATTGGCCATATCGGGAAAACTCGAGGTCGACCGTTATATCGGTTTGAAAATGCCTCATTATCGAAAAATTAATTTTGGCTAGAATGTTTTATGAATGAAAATTTTCCATGACGTAAACGGGAAAAACGCTGCTTACGTCACTAGGCTTACCGCAGTATACTAAAATATTTCTTTGCAAACAATAACGAGTTCTAAAGGATCAATAGACCTAATTAAATATTTGCGCACCATCTTACTGTAGATTGATTTATTATAGAACAATGAAAGAAAAGTAATGAAATTAAATGTGCCGATTTATGATTAGTTATTGTGTTTTAAGTGCTTAATAAATTGTTTACACTTTAATTGTGTAGAGCGGTGTAGATACCTTTTACTTTGTTGTTTATTTTGCTGTTGACCTCCAGCTGTCTCGTTCTGAGGTTGCATGCAACCATGTGCTCTCTTCTATGTCAGCTAAGTCAAGTTTGCGCTATAAGCTGGTCTTTTAAGGGTTTCGGTGTTACGTCGACCACTTTTTAGCTCACCAAAAAAAGACTGCCTTTGGCATGCGTTCGTCTGAGATTCGTCTCCCTTACAGGATACTGCTCTGTCCAGCGTAACTGTCGGACTTAAAGAATTCCCTCTATACAAAGGCCGCGGATACACATTTGAGACCAAAAGAAAATTTGCTGCCGATGACAGACGCAGACGCTAAAAGAAAATCTTAATCGAGCATCGCGGACAATGGTTATGCTTGCCCTGGATGTGGCAAGATATGTATGTCACAGCTGCAATCCTCATTAATTTTCGGACTCTAAGACAAGCCTTATTATTATTATTATTTTGCTGGTGAATTATTACCATGTGTTCATGCTTCAGTGTCTACCTCTCCTGTACCAAAACAAAGGAAATGGTCATAACACAGCTTCTCTACGCCTTACTTGCTCACACTAAACATGATATCCATCTAGCGGTCAACGAGTTTGCGTACACTGCAGCCTCTTTTGATTTAACTATAAACCTCGGTAAAAAGCTTGGAGTTAGGGCCAGGAGAAATCTGAATGGATGGATGTGTAAAAGCAGGCCATAGCACCACTAGGATGGATGGATGGCAAAAGCCAGTATGAACTTCTTATAGTCCGACAGTCAGGCTGGGCAGGGCACGTATCCCGTATGGGTAACGAGCATATTGTTTGGCGTAACAGAGGTGCCCCACGGAAACGTTTCTTTAGAAAACTAATGCCATGATTTAAGTCTAATAAGAAAAAATGCGCCATTTTACTTGGTCACTAAATGCATGTTTTACCCTATAACGTAGAGAAGTTACACTGCAAAGGCTTTCTTCCAAGCCAATAATAGTAAGCCTACA
This sequence comes from Biomphalaria glabrata, assembly GCF_947242115.1. NCBI lineage: Eukaryota > Metazoa > Mollusca > Gastropoda > Planorbidae > Biomphalaria > Biomphalaria glabrata. The sequence goes on from NC_074711.1 coordinate 76,645,584, forward strand.
ATAGTTTTACCCAAAAGATGGATTGTAAAACTATAAGACGGACGTGAACTGTAGTTTGTCTAGACTGTAGGAGGACTTAAAAGACTTTAAATTTAATCGACATGTACAATTAGGCCTACAATTAGAACTAACAGAACACTAAAACAACTCTTCAGATTAGTAGTCTTTATCCGATCGTTCATTTTCGTAATTACAAGAATATTCCCAAACTGACTTCGGGTATATAACCTTCCGAAATTATTTAACAGAGCGAGGTTCGGCCACCTGGTACAAAAATATTCTCAAAATGACTTCGGGTATATATCCTTCCTTAACAAATTATTCATCCGAGCGAGGCTCGGTCACCTGATATTCCTATACTCTTAAGCGAGCAATCCTTGTATGTATGTATCTATATTATAAAGTAGAATGTGAGGGGTATGTATGTATGTATGTTACTTATAGACATCAAAACCGCTTGACCAATCTTGATAAAACTAGGCAGGAATGTTCCTTGGGTACCAACTTAGACCTTAGTGAATGTATTGTAGCCCTAAAACAAATGTAAGACCCTCAAAAAAAATAAAGTTGTCCGACTCTATTACAGCTATAGTATTTTATGGATCTAGGCCATGTCTACAATGTTGACATAAGAAAAGATAGAAAGGATTTAGACCTAGATCTAATTTTAAGAAATACACTTTGCGCAGATAGTTTTTTACTTTGACACATGAAAATACAAAAGAAGATCCATTGATTTCATTATATAATAAAATTAATCTTCAATTTTGTGTTTCAAAAGCATTTTTTACATTAATTAGTTCCTTATATCTGTGATTACAGATTTCCTGACGAACATTCTTTCATTAGACAATACCGTAATGAATCGCGTACTAAAAATTAATTCGTTTAATTGTTTACTTTATAATCCCATCCCTAGATCTAAAACTCTGATTCAACTCTAAGATGATAAAACTTCTCTTCGCACAGATAGTTTTATACTTTAACACATAAACATATTAATTAAAGTCCATTCATTTCATATTTTGATCAAATAAACATTCAAATTTGGTTTTCTAAAGCTACATTCGTTTACGAAAGCTGCGAAGCCGAGTTAAAGGCCTAGATCTATATTCATTCATGAATCGCGTACTAAAAATTATTTCGTTTAATTGTTCACTTTATAATCCCATTTATTGAACAAAGCTATCGCTCTTTTCGTTTTTAATAGATAAGAATGTATAGACTTCGGGTAAACCATTTTCGCAAACCTAATTTTATTTTCTTAGCGAAAGAGAAATAACGTGAAAGGATCATTAGCTACGTTTAACATACATCTAAATCCAATCCACTAGATTATCCAAAAGCATTTTTTACATAAATTAGTTCCTGATATCTACAGATTTCCTGGCGAACATTCTTTCATTAGACATTACCAAATGGTTACACATTAACACATCTCTCTTCTGAGGTCTGAGTCTATTCCTAGGCCTAGGTCTAAAACTCTTACTGAACTCTAAGATGATAAAACTTCTTTTCGCAAAGATAGTTTTATGCTTTAACACATAAACATACTAATTATTGTCCATTCATTTGATATTTTAATCAAATTAACATTCAAATTTGTTTTTCTAAAGCATTTCTAATACATTCGTTCGCTGTTCGCTAAAGCTGCGTAGCCGTGTTGAGATAGGCCTATATTCATTCATGAAAAAAAGTTCAAGCATGCGCAGCACAGAACTCTAAATTAGTGTTGTAGATTTAGATCTACGTCTACCTCAAGATCTACTTTATACTAATTTAGAGTTCTGTGCTGCGCATGCGTGAACTTTTTTTCGGCGCTTTACAGTTTCATTCATCTCAAATTTTAATCAAATATATGTAGGCCTTCAAGCAAATGTTTTAATTTGAAAAAAAAAATGGATTTAATTAAGCCTATTAGCTATTTTGATTTGATAGCTTCATTCACACTATTTTTACATTGACACATTCGCTTTAATTATTACATTATTATTTCGTTTAATTGTTTACAAACACTCTCAGTGACTATATCAACAGTAATGCGCAAATAAAGACCCGCGGGTCGCGGGTAACATATGTCTAGTATATCTATATTATAAAGTAGAATGTGAGGGGTATGTATGTATGTATGTTACTTATAGACATCAAAACCGCTTGACCAATCTTGATAAAACTAGGCAGGAATGTTCCTTGGGTACCAACTTAGACCTTAGTGAATGTATTGTAGCCCTAAAACAAATGTAAGACCCTCAAAAAAAATAAAGTTGTCCGACTCTATTACAGCTATAGTATTTTATGGATCTAGGCCATGTCTACAATGTTGACATAAGAAAAGATAGAAAGGATTTAGACCTAGATCTAATTTTAAGAAATACACTTTGCGCAGATAGTTTTTTACTTTGACACATAAAAATACAAAAGAAGATCCATTGATTTCATTATATAATAAAATTAATCTTCAATTTTGTGTTTCAAAAGCATTTTTTACATTAATTAGCTCCTTATATCTGTGATTACAGATTTCCTGACGAACATTCTTTCATTAGACAATACCGTAATGAATCGCGTACTAAAAATTAATTCGTTTAATTGTTTACTTTATAATCCCATCCCTAGATCTAAAACTCTAATTCAACTCTAAGATGATAAAACTTCTCTTCGCACAGATAGTTTTATACTTTAACACATAAACATATTAATTAAAGTCCATTCATTTCATATTTTGATCAAATAAACATTCAAATTTGGTTTTCTAAGTAAAGCTACATTCGTTTACGAAAGCTGCGAAGCCGAGTTGAGATAGGCCTAGATCTATATTCATTCATGAATCGCGTACTAAAAATTATTTCGTTTAATTGTTTACTTTATAATCCCATCCCTAGATCTAAAACTCTAATCCAACTCTAAGATGATAAAACTTCTCTTCGCACAGATAGTTTAATACTTTAACACATAAATATATTAATTAAAGTCCATTCATTTCATATTTTGATCAAATAAACATTCAAAATTGGTTTTCTAAAGTTACATTCGTTTAGGAAAGCTGCGAAGCCGAGTTGAGATAGGCCTAGATCTATATTCATTCATGAATCGCGTACTAAAAATTATTTCGTTTAATTGTTCACTTTATAATCCCATTTATTTAACAAAGCTATCGCTCTTTTCGTTTTTAATAGATAAGAATGTATCGACTTCGGGTAAACCATTTTCGCAAAACTAATTTTATTTTCGTAGCGAAAGAGAAATAACGTGAAAGGATCATTAGCTACGTTTAACATACATCTAAATCCAATCCACTAGATTATTCAAAAGCAAATGTTTTAATTTAAAAAAAAATGGATTTAAGCCTATTAGCTATTTTAACATTGACACATTCGCTTTACTTATTACATTATTATTTCGTTTAATTGTTTACAAAACACTCTCAGTGACTATATCGACAGTAATGCGCAAATAAAGACCCGCGGGTCGCGGGTAACATATGTCTAGTATTTATATATATATATATATATATATATATATATATATATATAAATTTTATTTCGAAAATGGCTCTAACGATTTTCTTTAAAATTTCACGGTATGTGCATTGTCACAGATTACATTATAGAATTGTTTGTACATTTCACTTTTGAAAGTAATATAAGCCCTCGACATGAGTCTCGGGATTTAATCCTCAAATTTAGACACTTGAAATTCAAGTCAGGATTTACCCAAGGGACGTAATTAGTATGTTTGAAATCTATTGGTTGATTTGAATTTAAACAAAGACATTTTTGAAAAGAGTTAGCGCCAGAGAATTGGCGGTAGTAAGAAGGAAAGGTCAGTCGATAAAATGATGCCTTTGTAGTCAGTCACGTTTCTAAGAGCTCTGTTTGAAAAGCCTTTGTAATATGCTCATTGATTTGTAATTTGTACATAAACTGTACTTACGTTGTATTTAATAAAGTTCCAGAGTTTTGTTTTATCAAAGAATTGTTAATTGTAATTCTAGATCGTCATTTTTTGCAACTATTGAATTCAAGTAAAATCCCCGGCATAACAACACATCGTAACATCGTGCATGTTGTTACATCTGGCACAAGTGTTGTCACATATGGCACTCTCCGACTAACAAAAGTTCATGGACAACTTTTAACGAAATTTATTCAAGATCTAGGACCAATTTCTAAAACTCTTCAAAGGAACTTCATTCTTATTTAACGGAGGACAGAATTTCTGTGTTTAACAGGTCAGTTGGTTATCGATAATTCTTTTATAAAGATTTTCGTTAGAGTTACATCTAACTCACGAAATCTATTATTATATGTAATTGGCAAAAGGAAAAAGACCAGTAAAGCAAATAACTGGCAATATAAAAGACCAGTAAAGCAAATAACTGGCAATATAAAAGACCAGTAAAGCAAATAACTGGCAATATAAAAGACCAGTAAATCAAATAACTGGCATTATAAAGAAGACCAGTAAATAATCATTTGTCTAGCACAAAGTAAACAGAAGACCAGATTTAACCAACTGTTAAACCAGTAAAAAGTACATCGGCTCAATAGATCTAGATCTATATATCAATCATACGACTCCAGTAACTACAAGTCTACTGTCAAGAATTTATTAGCAAATTGAGGCTTCAAGAACTTTGTCACTAGATCTATATTATTATTATATCTGAGATAAAGCCAAAATCCAGATATTGAACATTTTGCTCCAATACAAGAAACTAACAAAAAAAATTAAATATGGCTTCCAGCTCTAGAACACAACGACTGCAGTAGTACTTCTACTGTAAAACAAAGTTATACTTCATAGCCAGTTACGGCATAACTAACATTGATTTGTTATATTCAAAACATTACTATAATTCTACACTCCAAGTTGGTATATTTTTCAACATGTCTCCAAAGACAAGAACACAAAGATGGTTAGAATTATTTGACATAGCTAAAGAAAAACAAGTACCTAAACCAGAAGAATGGGTTCATCGACAGGAAGAAAAAGAATATCAAGCAAAAGTACATTGTAACATGACTTCAACAACAGACATAATAGGTGAAGCCATAGCTTTAGCAGAAAAACTCAACATTCCTTCACATGAACGAGAAAGATGGTTTGATAATAAATTAGCTGAGTTCGACAGAGAAAACGACAGAAGACGGCAAGAAGAACTAAAACGAGAATTATTAGAATTGAAAAATACCGAATTCAAAGCTGAACAAAAGAATGATGCAACATTAACAAGAATATACCAGAAAGCTCAATTAAGAAAGCGTACAGCATATCTCGAAGATGGATTTCTCAAGAAGATTATTTTCCGCAAGTACAATGTAATTGAACAAATATATGTACCACAGAAGTACAGAAAACAAATAATCAAAGCCAAGCATGAGTTTTATGACACCATACATATGAGTGTAACAAGTACTAAGAAGAGAATTGCCAAAGAATATTATTGGCCTAGCTTGACCAAAGATGTCAAGAAATACATTAATAATTGTTCACATTGTCAATATGATTATTGTGAGAAGAAACAAACTCAAAAGAAAAGCAACATAACTAAAACAAAGAACAAAGACGACTACAAAGCCAGAATTGACAACAATGAATCTATGCATCATGACTCAAGTAAATCTACAGGGACATCACTGCCTACTACATGTCCATCCCTACCCACTACAAGCCCGTCCCTACCAAGTACTTTCCCATCCCTAACCACTGATGATGACTTCATACATCAAGACTTGAATAAGACTGCATCTGCATCAAATACTATGATATGCATTGAACATTTCTGCTACAATCAAGACAAGTCTCATGAACCAGAAGCAGATACTTATATTCAATCAACTTTGGCTATACCAGACAAAAGAAAAACTTTTCAACTTGACTCTAACACTCATACAAGTATTCCTCATTTGAAAGAATGTGAGTCAACTCAAGAAGCCATTACAACCAAGAACATTGAAAGTCAAAGGATATTACATGAACACATGAAATCAAGATATTTTGCTCAAGGAGATCAAGTCAATTTACTGTTACCAGATTGGAGTAACAAGCTATTCTACAAATGGCAAGGTCCATTTACCATCACCAGAAAGATTTCCAACCTGCTTTATGAAATCAATGTCAACAAGGTTACCAAAGTATTTCATGTTCATATGTTTGAACATTACCATGAAACAGATAATGAAGACATCAAAGCAGAAGTTGAACATTTTACAAGCTTAGCAACTATTCCTGAGGAAGAAGAAGAAACATCATCAACACCCATTCCTGAGATAGATGTTTCATTAGCAGCATCAAATCAATTTGACATTCCCAAGGTCATCACTCTGGATGACATAGCAGCAGCAAATCAAATTGACATTCCCAAGGTCATCACTCTGAATGACATAGCACTACAAACAGTGAAGAACATTAAAGTGTTTACAGACCGTGCAGATTTCCTTACCAGTGTTTCTGAGACATTTCCAGTACTGCAATTTGATAGAAACCCAGAAAGCAACAACATTGACAACACCAAGTTTCATCCTCCTTCTACTCAAGGGGCAACTTTTCTTCAGAATGGAACAAATGAACTTCTTCAACATTGCTGTATTGACCGATTGAACTCAGACATGTTCAGTCATTGCTCTATTGAACATTCTAATGCAAAGCATTCTGCTACCATTGTTCTACAGCGTCAAAGTTCATCAACCAGAAAATTGAGTTTTGGTTTCGGACAGTTCTTATTTTCACCAAACTCAAACGCGGTTCAATCAGACATTATCTGTGAGATCATTATGACATGGAGACAACAGCTTCATGAACTGAAAGACCTTTTCTTCAAGTTTAGAAAACGCACATGCACATCCATGTCGGCAACTCAGAAGGGTTCTGAACTTCACACTTACATTTTATATATGTACTATACCATATTTAGTGTCACTTGATCCATTATCATTCATACTCGTCAAGGAAGAACAGTATTCAGTTGTACTTAATTTTTTCCACAGGAGTTCTATATCAGATGTTGTATTTATTTCAGCACCAAGCAACCCACTGACGAAAGTCACTCATTCAAGATACTTTGTTTATTATGTTTCAGCATCTTTGCATGTGACATGCATTAGTCATTTTAATTTTAAATCATGAGCATTTTATTTCAGGTATTTTATTTCAGGTCGAATATTATTGCATATATCCTATTATAGTAGTACAGATACATGACAGACAATTGGAATTTTTCATTGCTTCACACATGTTGAGATTTATATCACATTGAGTATTATTATTCAGAAGATTGTCATGTACTATCACAATTATTTTTTCTATGTCAATTGTTCATATGCAATATATTTTTTCATGTACACATTTCCACATTAGTACTAACCAAATGAGTTGTAGTATCATAACAATTTTTTGTGTATTATACGCATTTCTATTACCATACAAATGCTAAATGGAGAGGGGGGTAATATGTCACAGATTACATTATAGAATTGTTTGTACATTTCACTTTTGAAAGTAATATAAGCCCTCGACATGAGTCTCGGGATTTAATCCTCAAATTTAGACACTTGAAATTCAAGTCAGGATTTACCCAAGGGACGTAATTAGTATGTTTGAAATCTATTGGTTGATTTGAATTTAAACAAAGACATTTTTGAAAAGAGTTAGCGCCAGAGAATTGGCGGTAGTAAGAAGGAAAGGTCAGTCGATAAAATGATGCCTTTGTAGTCAGTCACGTTTCTAAGAGCTCTGTTTGAAAAGCCTTTGTAATATGCTCATTGATTTGTAATTTGTACATAAACTGTACTTACGTTGTATTTAATAAAGTTCCAGAGTTTTGTTTTATCAAAGAATTGTTAATTGTAATTCTAGATCGTCATTTTTTGCAACTATTGAATTCAAGTAAAATCCCCGGCATAACAACACATCGTAACATCGTGCATGTTGTTACATCTGGCACAAGTGTTGTTACATGCATAATAAGGAGAAAAAAATTCTCAACTCATTGGCCACACCGGGAAAACTCGAGGTCGACCGTTATATCGGTTTGAAAATGCCTCATTATCGAAAAATTAAGTTTGGCTAGAATGTTTTATGAATGAAAATTTTCCATGACGTAAACGGGAAAAACGCTGCTTACGTCACTAGGCTTACCGCAGTACGCTAAAATATTTCTTTGCAAACAAGAACAAGTTTTAAAGAATCAATAGACCTTATTAAACATTTGCGCACCATGTTACTGTAGATTGATTTATTATAGAACTATGAAAGAAAAGTAATGAAATAAATGTGCCGATGTATGATTAGTTATTGTGTTTTAAGTGCTTAATAAGTTGTTTACACTTTAATTGTGTAGAGCGGTGTAGATACCTTTTACTTTGTTGTTTATTTTGCTGCTGACCTCCAGCTGTCTCGTTCTGAGGTTGCATGCAACCATATGCTCTCTTCTATGTCAGCTAAGTCAAGTTTGCGCCATAAGCTGGTGTTTTAAGCGTCTCGGTGTTACGTCGCCCACTTTTTAGCTCACCAAAAAAGACTGCCTTTGGCATGTGTTCGTCTGAGATTCGTCTCCCATACAGGATACTGCTCTGTCCAGCGTAACTTTCGGACTTAAAGAATTCCCTCTATACAAAGGCCGCGGATACACATTTGAGACCAAAAGAAAATTTGCTGCCGTGGACAGACGCAGACGCTAAAAGAAAATCTTAATCGAGCACCGCGGACAATGGTTATGCTTGCCTTGGATGTGGCAAGATATGTAGGTCACAGCTGCAATCCTCATTAATTTTCGGACTCTAAGACAAGCCTTATTATTATTATTATTTTGCTGGTGAATTATTACCATGTGTTCATGCTTCGGTGTCTACTGTCCTGTACCAAAACAAAGGAAATGGTCATAACACAGCTTCTCTACGCCTTACTAGCTCACACTAAACATGATATCTAGCGAGCGGTCAACGAGTTTGCTTACGCTGCAGCCTCTTTTGATTTAACTATAAACCTCGGTAAAAAGCTTGGAGTTAGTGCGTGTTGACGGAAAGCCCAGGAGAGATCTGAATGGAGGGATGTGTAAAAGCAGGTCATAGCACCACTGGGATGGATGGATGGCAAAAGCCGGTATGAACTTCTTATAGTCCGACAGTCAGGCTGTGCAGGGCAGGTATCCCGTATGGGTAACGAGCATATTATTCGGCGTAACAGAGATGCCCTACGGAAACGTTTCTTTAAAAAACTAATGCAATGATTTAAGTCTAATAAGAAAAAATGAGCCATTTTACTTTGTCACTAAGTGCATGTTTTACCCTATAACGTAGAGAAGTTACACTGCAAAGACTTCTTCCAAGCCAATAATAGTAAGCCTACAATAGTTTTACGCAAAAGATGGATTGCAAAACTTTAAGACGGACTTGAGCTGTAGTTTGTCTAGACTGTAGGAGGACTTAAAAGACTTTAAATTTAATCGACATGTTCAATTAGGCCTACAATTAGAACTAACAGAACACTAAAACAACTCTTCAGATAAGTAGTCTTTATCCGATCGTTCATTTTCGTAAATACAAGAATATTCCCAAAATGACATCGGGTATATAACCTTCCGAAATTATTTAACCGAGCGAGGTTCGGCCACCTGGTACAAAAATATTCTCAAAATGATTTCGGGTATATATCCTTCCATAACAAATTATTCATCCGAGCGAGGCTCGGTCACCTGATATTTGAATATAATATAAATAATTCACACTTTTTGTGTTCACGTTTTTCATTGATGTAAAATTGTATCATTCCAACCAATCTAATGATCGGTGTTGTACATGGAAAGGAGATAACTGAGTTAGAAAAAAATAACTTACGGTGTATTTCTTCTTACCTCCCTTTGATTTTTTTTTTCAGCCAAACAAAGAAATAGGCTATCTCTAAGACTTTTTTTTTTACTGATTACTACCGAAGTAAATTATATGCGTCGTCACATAACATTTGATTAACTAAATAGTTTCGTAGTTCATTAATAGCAAGCCAGACGACACAGTGAAACCATGTCCAACCTTCACCTTTTTTGTTTTATTATGAATAGTGTGTAATGTTAAATTTATGAGTAAATGAAAAAGTAGCAACGGATAAAATAGTGATTTAAATAAATATTTGCTAGTCTCTAGTTTATTTTTAATGTAAATATTGAATCGATAATATTACACTGATTCTGCTAGGAGATTACTTATAGGGCAACAAAGGTTCACTGTACAGAGTCAACTATATAATTGGTAGAATCTGAAGGAGTGCCTGAAATTTGATTGTCAAACAAGAGTATTTTATTTTTTTTTAGTATTTTTCGGTTCCCAGTATTCTCCCATTGTTGCCTTCCCACATTTAGTCCTAAAGATTCCTTTGTCACTAGAATCTGAAAGTAGTACTGTTGTTGTTTTTTAATCTGGTCTGTTGCAATGTACTGTCTATGTTTTCTTTCATTCCACATGGTCTATGTTTTCTTTCATTCCACATGGTCTATGTTTTCTTAAACTCATCTCCATAATTTCTCTTCAGTTTTATCTGTTGCTGAATAAATCTAATAAATAAATCTTGTTCAACATAAACTTTATTCATCAGACAATTCTGCAGACAAATATGTTCTATTAGATTTTATACAACATACATGGCAGATGATCAACGATCAATAGCTAATACACGAGATAAAATAATTATTTTAACAAAGACACTACCTCCTCTATAGGCCTACATCTTCAAATGACTAAGATGAATCTGGATCTAGAATACTTCAAATGCTTAGGATAAATCTGGATCTAGAATACTTTAAATTGCTGAGCTAAATCTGGATCTAGAATAGGCCTACTTCAAATTACTGAGCAAAATCTGGAGCTAGAATACTTCAAATTACTGAGCTAAATCTGGATCTAGAATACTTCAAATTACTGCGCTAAATCTGGATCTAGAATACTTCAAATTACTGCGCTAAATCTGGATCTAGAATACTTCAAATATTGAGCTAAATCTGGATCTAGAATACTTCAAATTACTGAGCTAAATCTGGATCTAGAATACTTCAAATTACTGAGCTAAATCTGGATCTAGAATACTTCAAATTACTTACCTGAATCTGGATCTAGAATACTTCAAATTACTTACCTGAATCTGGATCTTGAATACTTCAAAATTACTGAGCTAAATCTGGATCTAGAATACTTCAAATTACTGAGAAAAATATGGATCTAGAATACTTCAAATTACTGAGCTAAATCTGGATCTAGAATAGGCTACTTCAAATTACTGAGCTAAATCTGGATCTAGAATACTTCAAATTACTGAGCTAAATCTGGATCTAGAATACTTCAAATTACTTACCTGAATCTGGATCTAGAATACTTCAAATTACAGAGCTAAATCTAGATCTAGAACACTTGAAATTACTTTTCTGAATCTGGATCTAGAATACTTCAAATTACTTACCTGAATCTGGATCTAGAATACTTCAAATTACTGCGCTAAATCTGGATCTAGAATACTTCAAATTACTGCGCTAAATCTGGATCTAGAATACTTCAAATTACTGCGCTAAATCTGGATCTAGAATACTTCAAATTACTGAGCTGATGAATGTGGATCTCGAATACTTCAAATAACTAAGATGAATCTGGATCTATACTTCAAATGACGAAGATGAATCTGGATCTATACTTCAAATGACGAAGATGAATCTGGATCTATACTTCAAATGACGAAGATGAATGTAGATCTATACTTCAAATGACGAAGATGAATGTAGATCTTTTTATCGAATGTTTGTGTCTGTTTGCCTCACTGTGAGCCACGGTCAAGTGACAGGATACTTCATTGTGTCATTGACACACTCACTACCTGCCACATTAATGTCAAGTGTCAAAACATTTACCTCTGTCAGTCACTCTAAGTTTATGTGCTGAGTCAGTGGCGTGCCAGCCGCCCGGCCAAACAAAAAAAACAAACTTAAAAAAAAAATGCTAGCGCGCGCTCATTTGAGCAGAAGTGGTGACGTCTTAGAGTACGTGGGGGGGGGGGGGGGGGGAGAGTTTCCTCCGAACAAAAAAATATTTTTCTTTCAACACATTGTCACTATAAATGTATTTCCTTCTTTTTATTTGTTTAACAAACTCCCCAAATACCTGGCCATGTACAACTCATCCTGACTGCATTGTCAACATTTTGTTATAGTGTCAATGAAATAGAAACGATTATAATTGTTCCGTTTCCTTACTCCTGAAAAACTATTTTCTATTTTAAATGTAATTTACACACACACATACACACACACACTCATACCATTTCCTATGCAGATGCATTTGATTTCCTACAATTAACACTGACAGAGATAACGCTCGTGCACCCAATTAATGTTTATCATTAAATTTGTATTTTTATTTTGAAGAGTAACTTGCACGTTTGCTCACGTCACACACACACACACACACAGAGAATCTGATATATCGGCCAACGATAGCACGTGCTAGTCAAACCAGTGCAGTTTTTACAACAACGGAATCAATAGGCACCAAGTGTGGCACCAGCAGCCGCGGCATCCACTCTTTGTAAGAAGCATTGAGTGAGATTGCACAAGTCAGTCAAGTGACAGTACCGCAAATCTTTTATCTCCGAGTGAGGGAGGTAACAAGGGGCAACACAGAACAGGATGATCCTACAAGTGTTAACTGTAAATACAGTTTCCCTGCGGATTGCCTCTATGTGCGACAAGAGATGGGCAACAGCGTGAATATCATGGGCAACTCGGTGGAGTTTTATATCGGATTCTATATGTGGGCGGTAAGTTAGTTGCCTCTGATTCACATAACTCATATTACGTTATCAATTAAGGAATAAGACATTGTTCAGTAAACAATATAAAAATCATATCAGAGGTAATAATCGATCTTATTTCCGATGTTAAAAGTTAGATATTTAGATAAGGAGCCAGTGTTATGAGGCAACCAATTGTTAACCTGTAGAAAAAAAATGTATATATATTATTTTAGTAGAGATACATCATGGCTTGGTCCATGGTGGCGGAAGGGGAGGGTTACTACAGCCTCCGCAGAGATTTATGGGACATTGACGACAAGTTTCATCCAGATTGGTCAACACGGTGTACATTTCTAAAAAGGAACATACATACTCTTTACATTGTACTCAATTAATAATAACTTAATGACAAATACTTTCTAAGACTTTCGTTACTTTCATTTCTGAATATCTTCCAATATATCAATAAATACAAAACATCTCAATGATAAGTTGTTTTTTTCATAAGAATTTTAGACCTACAAACTAAGAAGATATAAGAGACATTAGAAAGATGTTTTATTTTAGTAAGTGTGGACGTTAGTTAATTATATTTATAGATTATATATAATATCAAATGTTTTTTAATATACAAAGAAAAAGTCATGGTAACCTTATGTATACTATGATATTGATTCTTAATGTGACATCATTTAATTCGCCAGCCTTGAAACATTGAATGCACAAATTCAAGGGTTTGTTCTATGCTCACATGTGTCCATTCTCTCATCAGGTCCTGTCTCCCATACTGCTCACACTTGGCACTGTCGGCAACATCATGACCATCGTCGTCTGGAGCAGACGGGACATGCGGTCATCCCAGGCCACAGTCTACCTCATTGCTCTGTCGGTGGCGGACATCCTGGTGCTCAACGCTGGACTTCTTCGACACTTCATTCGTGAGATTTGTGGCTTTGATATCAGGTAGGCAAACTCATTGTCTTTATTACAGTTCATCCTAACAGCTTGCAAACACTTCATGAGAATTGGGTGAAAACTGGACACTGGACGGGTATTTCGAAAACGGATTAGTGGACCTGCGCATCGTAATTTCTCCGACATAGACTATTGACTTGATTTGGAGATGTATTCTAGAGACGCTCACATTGTTTTGTTTGTGCACGAAAAATGCCCTTGAAAGCGACAATGACTTAAGATGGTCAACAGAATAATGAAACGGTCCAATTTTTTTTTAATGAACATATTCTCAATTTGTTTGTCATTTCTTATATGGCTTTGATACTTTTTAGATATTTGGTTTAAGAAATATAAGTATTTTTAAGAAGTCAGTTTACAGAGCTTGGTAATTAAAGGCGAAGGTTGTCAGTCCTTTTGACCAATGGTTAACGAGGGATCTCAACGACAACCGCTTTTATTTTCCATAATTGATGTCAGGTACCCAATAGAGGTGGGATTCGAGCCCCAAACTCTTCATTGTGGTATCTAGCACTTTACCACTCGGCCATCAAAGAATCTGTGATTAATAAATGCCAGTGTGCATCCATCCTGGCAGTAAAATGATCCTGTGATAACCTGTTCTTTTCAAATCCTTCCACAAACATGTACCACACGATCAATATTTAAAATTCCGCCTGCTCTTGAGGTTTTTAAATACAAGACAGTGATGACAGGTATAAGGTTTCGCGCCAATCACACTTTGAGTCTGCCTCTGACTACAGCGTGGATGTTCTCCCTTGCTGTCTATAAATAGATTTACCCACGATATTAACGTGTGACCCAAAGGAATAAAAGATCACTAAAAATGGCTGGAATAATTCCGAAGAAGAAAAAAAATAAACTAGAAAAATAAACAACAATGAAGACCGATATTTTCTGGCACGATTTCTAAATACATTCTGTTCTTTTCTTAATGAAAGAAAACATACAAATTCTAAACTTTGAGGTTTGATATTTACATTAGATTTGAAAAT